>NC_071355.1:241163182-241438182 GCF_943734655.1 Sabethes cyaneus
ATACTTCTAATCTTGATTCACAGCCTAATTCAAACAACCCTGCAGATGCTTCTGTAATGACATTCTGCTAATGGCACTTGCATAACAAAAAGTTCACCAAACCGTTTCCTCACACAACGTTTGTCCCGAAAATCCAAACCCAAATTCGGCCTAGCGCAAAAATCGAACAGAAGGCCACGGGTTCCTCCCATTAATTATTCAATAAAAGCATAATTCAAAAGCGATAAAGGTGCCCCTCATCATCGAAACGAAACAATATTCTAACATCCAGAGAAGCGACAACGTCTCAGCACCCCTTCCCGGGGAAGAAAAAGGCCGAATTGGACCGCACCACCGCAAAGTCCACAGCAAGTCGGTGGAACTGTCAGAATCGATTTTGCAACAACAACAAACAACGAAAAACCGTCGGCAGTGCGTCGAATGGCACTTTAACAGCACGCAATCCAGGCAGGCGACGATCGGGTACCGTGCAACGGAGTGCAAGTGCAAGCCAATCAGCAGGTTCCTCCTCCCCAACAGCAGCAACAACAGCAGGCACAGGCGAAAATTTGGTAAATCGAAAAACAAAACAAAAAAAAATTGCAAAAGAAAATTCGCTTACATCGTTGTCCGCCGGCTGGCGGCGGAGTTCGCAGCAGTTCCCGTTTCACGGACATGGCCGTATTGTTGTTGTCCTCCCGGTGATGATGGTGCAGATGATGATGGCTGCTGTGGTGATGGCTGTGATGCTCGCCGCCCCGACTGGAGGCCCACGAGCGCACTTTCGACAGCACCATATTGGTGGAAGGTTCACTGAGCGGCGTTGTCGTGTTCGTTGGTAACAATAACATATCACAATTGCAACGTGCTGCAGCAATAGCGAAAGCAATAGTGAAAAAAGCAAGCAGGTGAAGGAAACTAATGGATCTCCCACCTCTCCTTCGGGGGAGACTAATTTTTAGGAAGTTTAAAAATAATCACTAGAATCGACGGTTGCCTCCTGTCATTCAACTCACACTTCAAACAGTTACTATTGGTTCTTTATCACATCGCTCGATTTAGCACTAAGTCATGTCTGCGAATGAAATAACTTTTTTTCTGTTTAGTCAAATCACTAATCGCGCGACGACGATGCCAGCTCGGATTTTAGCAACACTTTATTTTTTCGAAAACGGCAACAACAACGAACGAAGGGAACGGGCGCAAAAAAAAAGAAGACTAACATATGATTCACCTTCGAGGTTCGTCACGCAATTAATCGCGTTCGTTGATAAACACTCGCGAAATCTTTGATCCAATTTTCGGTTTTTTTTTCGTCGCTGGTTGTTGGTTGCGTTGCGTGTGTTTCTTCCTCGACGGTTCAGCGATAGTTACGAGAAACGCAATGAGAGAAAAAAACAACAACCACGGAACACACTACAGTACTGGCGAATGGACCCGCGCCGCGCGCTCCTGTCTACTGAATGGTGTACTACCTTGCGTCACACACCGCACACCACACACACCGTCGATCGGTAAACGTTCACTACGGCCACGGGGTTGTCACACAGCGGGTCTCTACTCGCGGGGTCGGATCGGGTAGTGTATAGGTGGGCAGGCTCCCGATCTCGGCAGGCCTTGCCGCTTGCTGCTGATTTTTGTTTTAATTTTGTGTTTGGTTGCGTGTCTTTGGCGAACAACACTGGTGGTTACGTGTGTTGCACGTCTTCAATCGCTCAGCAGTATAAACGAACTGACGAGAGCTGATTTCCATTGAACGAGAATAACTCAAAAGTGTATGTTATGCCTCTGCGATTGGGCTTATTTGCACAAGCTCGACGCACATATACAAAGCAGTGCGAAGCACTGAAACAAGAAACAAAACTTAACGAAAATTTATGTTTCTTCCGTCGAAAACAGAGTGTGAGAGTCAGCGAGAGAGCAAGAAAGGGCGAGAACCGGGTGGTTGGTTGGTTGGTAACCCCCCATTGGTTCGACTGCAGTATGCTTTTCATATGTCACGACACGACAGCAACGGAGAGAGAGCGCGAGAGCAAAAGCGAGTCACGTGTACCTACATACTCGGTGCTGTGTGGTGGCAGTCCTCCCAAAAGCTCGCCTTTTTCAAAAGCGGTTGGTAGCGGTTACCAACTTGCGCTAGGTTGTGTTGGTGTATTGTGCAATGTTGTGCTTTGCTCTATCGTTCTCTTCTCTCGTGCAGTCGCGGCTTGACGGCATTGAGCGCGGTAAAAACACGTACGGCTCGCTTGCTATGTTGTGTGTCGACAGCAGCAGCAGCTCGGCAGCCACTGCGGAGTGGGGATATAAAAAACAGGCAAACCGAGAGACTGTATAATGTATTCACAGAAACGGAGGGGTACAGTCTAAAATAGGCGGAGACTATTTTAAATGATTTTTTATTTCATTTTTTACAATTTTATGATATGAAAATGATTTTTATGCGAGAGAGCGCGTCGGCGCGCGCGTTCGGTGTATGTGAGCGAGCTCCTGCTGCCTGCTGTGATCGAGTCGAGCCTGCGGACGGAGGAAAAGTTTTTATTCGCTGGCCTTCGTTAAGTTTTTTTTCTTTCTTTCTTTCTTGCATTGTGTTGTGTGCTTTGCGATGGAGATTTAGCGATCTCTTGCCCTCGCTTGCTTGGTTTGGTTCGGTGCGGTGCGGTGGCATGGAGCTAATGGGGCACTAGCAGATAGGTACGGGAAAATTGCTGCGAAATGAAACGTTGAAAATTGAATCTGCTCCTGCTTCCCTGTGTGCTGTGCTGTGCAGCGCGCACCGTTTGCTTGGATCGCTGCCGCTGCTGGGTGGCTGACACGACAGAGTGGTGCTCAATGGGAAGATATGGCTTTAAGGCACGGCGGTTCGGTGTTCGTCTTTGTGACGTCACCGTTGCGATTGTTCTACTGTCAATTTGATCGGTTTTTTTTTCGAAGAAAAGAGGGTGAATTTCGCAACTGATGATGGATTTTGAAATGGTATTTGGTTAGGTGGTTTCAAGTGCTTTAATCTTTTGATGCATTTTTCTAGAGGGGAGATTCGACAGTTGAAAATTCCAGAAGTAACGAGTTTTAACGGATTTACCGGTCTGTTGCAATGTATTGTTAATAATTTATCGAAAAAACGCAAATCTCGAGCTTTCACGCATGGGATATGCCACTGATAAAATCATTTTTGTCAATACTAAAACAATGAAGTACATATAAAATTATTGTTTCAGACAAAAAATATGGAAACTTATTGAAGAGTCTTCTAAAATCACACATGAGTTGAGGAGGAATATTCCGTTTATTTTTAAAAAACTGTAGAATCTACGAAATGCAGTAATGTTTCGATTTTGTCAGCTCCCGATTTTGTCTACCCCCGATTTTATCAACTTTTTATCCCAATTTTGTCAGCCTATAAATTACGTTTTTGTGCTTTTAGACATCATTTATACAACTTTTCCGCCTGCTTGAAACTATTCAAATTCTCTGGGGAGACTTTTTGAATAAAATGATGCCGTATTGCGAGTAAATTCGGGGTCAAAATTAGGGTATTTTTATAGTAAAAGTTCTATAGCTCCTAAACAAGCAAAGATAGAGGTGTACTATATTCAGAAATGTTGTGTATTTTTACTATTTGTACAACTTTGTAAAACAAGAAAAAGTCATACAACAACTACAAAAACAGCTAAAATAGAAAAACTGATTTTAACGATTTTTCATTAATGAGAAATAGGATTTTTCTATCTTTGCTGAAGAGATCGAAGGCTACAGTCTTCAGCAAAATTTCTTGTTATAATATGCTGTAAAACTTTGCAGAACACATCAGTGTGTTATATTGAAACTGAAGAAAAATAAAATTTTTATTGCACTTTTAGGAGGATTAATCAAAAGTTGAATTCCACTGGACGATAGAAATTTTAATTTTTAGAAACTCTTCCAAAGGCTCCATAAACCTAAAATCAAGTTTTCCCGCTCAAAGCTAATGCGCACCAAAAAAGGGCCTGGACCATTGTGCTGTGCCAGGTTCATTGAGCTTTCGGCTGACCAATTCAGGGTTAAAATTTAATTTTTAGTAGAAGTCTTTGATATTGCAAGTTCTTAGGGCTTTTTCAGTTCCCGGCTTCTACAATGAAGGCTAGATCGTCCATCTTCAACGGCTCCTGTCCATCGAACCACTTCGATCTTTGATTTATCTTTTAGCGCCTTTATGACGTCGTCCACGGATTTCACCATCCACTCCCATGTGCCGCCCATTTGGGGCGCCGCTAGTGAATTAAAGTGCCACGTAGTTTGGGCCGCGTCTAGTTCCACGAGAGCGTTCAAATACGCCTACCCATTCCTCCGGAAATCGTCAATCTGCTTGCAGACTTGATCACCCATTCTCATATCCCAAGCGGTCGTCGATTCGTTTCGTAATCAAGGACTCCAGCGGAATGCTGACCAATTCTTCCAGCGCGTAGAGACTTTTGAACAGCTTGTGAAGTTGAAGGTTGTTGAATACTTGATGGCGGAATCCCAGAAATCCATCACCATATACGGCTGCATTTGCTTGCTTCGATCCGTATCAATTTTTCGACGATTTGGACTATCTTCAACAACATTTTCTAGTCCTGTCTAACAAGTAAGTCTTGGCCATACTGACAACTGATAATATGTGCGCTGAGACACCTTACACGGTATTAGGTTCCTTCTTTCTCCGCCACTTGTAAGACTTGCAGCTCGAAATTCACGCTGACATTCGCTTCGCAGGCATCCGACATTATTTCGCTGAGGAAATCGGTAAATGTCCTGGGGGTTATTTTCTTCTTCCCTCGCTCGCAGCGCACCCACTCACGCTTGTTGTCCGGGAGCTTTCCCAGGACCAGCTCTTGAAGAAGCACTGGATTGATTAAAGGTTGCTCAAGATACGCCGCCTCTAAAGTTTGGTTCATTTAGAATTGGTACAAAGTTCTTGGCGCCCACGTGTCGGAAATTTTGTTAGCTTCACCTATGTATTTTTGACATTCCGCAAAATGACTCTTTTTTGTAAACAAACAACAAAATTGTGCACAGTTGTTTGGAAAATCCATTGTGGTCTGCATCTAGGCTGGCTAAACAGCTGAAATTGCCCGGAAATACCGTATGGCGCGTTATCAAACGGTATAAGGAAACATTGACGGCGATTCGGAAGCCTCAAGCTAATCATCGGAGTGGAGCTGTCGACCAGAAACTGCGTGGTAAGATTTTGAAGACCATCAAGAGCAATCCCAATCTGTCGGACCGTGATTTGGCCAGAAAATTCGGCACTGCCCATAGCAGCGTGAGGAGAATTCGACTGCGGGAACGAATCAAATCGTATCGAGCTAGCAAACAGCCAAACCGAACCATAAAACAGAATAGTGTGGCCAAAATCCGTGCTCGAAAGCTATACGTGCTAACCAAGTTCGACGACGGTTGTCTTCTGCCTGACGATGAAACCTATGTCATTGCTCAGCAACCTGCGCTTGGAAAGAGACGTGTATCTACACTTTTTCTGCCGCAATAATTTTTTTTACTATTTTAGGCTTTCTGAATTGTGAGAAGCTGTAAATAGGATTCAAAGGATCGTTCCCGGACAGCATTGAAGAATATCACCACCCGGTGCCTTCAAGGTGGTGTGTTGCGCGTCAACTACGGTTGAGTACTCTGGAATAAATATACCAACCCTATGTGATTCGATTTCCTGTACCTCCACGCCGCTTGAGTGGTTTCTAAATACCATTATACTAACAGCTAAGTGGTTTATTATTATTATTTCTTTAATTTCTTTTTTATTTCTTTAAATTTGAGAGTAACGTTAAAAAAAAGATTTTGTTTGTTTGTTTTACGTAATGGATCTAGACGATGATGAAATCCCATCTGATCCAATGACTAATTTCATTAATTCCCCAATTGAGATGGATGGTCCTTCTGATCCATCATATAAAGTCATTAAACAAGGCCAACAAACCCCACAAGAACAAGCTCGACGAGTCAAGCTCTACGCAGAGGGTTCGGCTGGACCGTGGGCTGTTTTCATTAGAACTAAATCAAAACCATTCAATTGCATACAAATATCACGAGACCTAATAAAACGATTCCTAACCATCATAAATATTTCAAAAATACGCCCGAATAAGCTTCGAGTTACTTGTCGAAGTCTCAAGCAAGCAAATGAAATTGCTTGCTGTGAGCTTTTCACACTGGAATATCGAGTATATATATATCCCTGCTCATGTCGTAGAAATCGACGGAGTAGTAACAAAACCGGGACTGACTGCTGAAGACTTATTGCTACACGGTGTGGGCCGTTTTAAAGACACCACTATTCACTCAGTTAAAATTATTGATAGCAAGAAATTGAATTCAGTTTCACTTGATGCAGGTGTAAGGAAATACACCCCTTCAGACTCTTTCCGGGTGACTTTCGAAGTGAATCGAGTTCGCCGTCCCGTTCGCCTTTTTGTTCCACGGGTTATGTTCTGCCTTAATTGCAAACAGCTGGGACATACAGCCTCCTACTGTTGCTTTAAAATACGGTGTGGTAAGTGCGGAGAATACCATGCGGATGATACTTGCGCGAAAGATGCATAAAAATGTCTCTATTGCGACAACATTCCCCACGAACTTTTGTTGTGCCCCACATACAAACTACGCAGTGATAAGCTAAGCGGTCTTTGAAAGAGCGTTCGAAACGTACCTTCGCAGAAATGGTTGAAACCCCATCAGCCTACATTAACATAATTTCACCAAATCATTATGAGGTTTTGTCAACTAATGATTCAGATTCCGACGATCCACTTGAGGGAATTTCTTTCGTCGGGTCCGATAGGTCCAGGCAAAGAAAAAATTGTTCCTCTCCTAAGCTTCCTAGGAAAGGACAGAAATTGTCTCGAAGTAGAATGGTTGATACACAGACACCCAAGAGTACTAGTGTAGATCCAAAACAAACTCCTTCAAATATTAACATTCTAAATTCACAAAAAGATTTCCCACAGCTTCCAGGAACCTCAAAACCCCCAAAATTTCCTACTCATCAGTCCACGCTTAAACCAGAATCTGGACTATTGAAACTTTCAGATATTATATACTGGATATTTAAAACTTTCAATATATCTGATCCCATTAAAAGTTTCCTACTGACATTTTTACCAACAGCCCCTTCTTTCAATGATTGTGTCCAACTAATCCAACGCTCGAAATAAGACATTTAATCAATGTTTTCCAGTGGAACTGCAGAAGTATCATTCCCGACCCTTCTAAACTATTGATTAACAATCTTTAAAATGCGATGCACTTTCCGTGTGTGAAACTTGGCTTACTTTCAATGTCGAGCTCAACTTTCATGATTTTAAATATCATTCGCCTCGATCGTGATACTCCTTACGGAGGGGTCCTATTAGGAATTAAAAAATGCTATTCTTTTTATCGAATTAATCTTCCTTCAATTCCAGACATTGAAATAGTAGCATGCCAAATGACAATACATCCGAAATTAATTTTGGGAGATTTTAACTCCCACGGTATAGCTTGGGGTTCACTTTATAATGATAACCGATCCACTGTAATTTATAATCTTTGCGACAATTTCAATTTGACTATTTTATGACATGACACGTATCTCCAAACCTTCAACACGTCCAAGCGCTTTAGATATATCTTTATGCTCGGCATCATTACGTTTAGATTGTTCATGGAAAGAAACCCCTATTCCCCATGGCAGTGATCCTCTGCCTATATTAATTTCAGTCACTAATGATTCAAACTATTCCCAAACGGCCGGCATCCTGACAAGGAATATAGACTGGAAACTATATGACTGAAAAGATTACTGAAGCTGTTGAGAATATCGAACAGGAACAGCTTCCACCGCTCATTGAATATGACCTTTTTGCAGGTCTGATACTTGATGCTGCGATACAAGCCCAAACTAAACAATGCCCTGGGGTGACGATCAACAGTCGACCTCCCACTCCATGGTGAGACAAAGAGTGCTCCGATGTCTATGCAGAAAAGTCCAATGCGATTAAGAACTTCCGAGAGAGAGGAACAGTTGAAAACTTTTTGCGATACACCGCAATTGAAAACAAATTTAACGGCTTGATCAAAGCAAAGAAACGTAGTTATTGGCGAAGGTTCGTTAATGACCTACCAAGAGAGACATCAATGAATACTCTTTGGAATACAGCCAGAAGAATGCGTAATACGTTCACAGTTAATGAAAGCGAGGAATCTGCAAGTCTGCAATAGTTCGAAACATATCTCCAAGTCGCAATGAAATAGAATTACCATTTTCAATGGCGGAATTATACACTGCCCTTCTTTCCTGTAAAAATAACGCTCATGGGCTTGATAAAATCAAATTAAACTATTAAATAATCTACCCAACATTGCTAAGCGACATTTGTTGAATTTATTCAACAAGTTCGTCGAGCAAAATATAATTCCAAGAAACTGGAGACAAGTTAAGGTGATCGCCATCCAAAAACAGGGCAAACCTGTCAACGACCATAATTCATACAGACCGATTGCAATGCTATCTTGCATCCGCAAATTGTTAGAAAAAGTGATTCTTAGGCGTCCTGATTGCCTTGCGTTACTCTCGACAGAAATTTAGATTGCTAATGCTCGTAAAGAACAAATGGCATCTGTTTTCTTCGACATTAAAGGGGCATTCGATTTAGTTTCGATTGACATTCTTTCGGATAAACTTCACCAACAAGGATTTTCAGTTACAGTTTCAGCTCAGTTACAACTCCAACTCATGGATGAAATGATCTGCCAGGTTTTAGTACATAAACACATTGCTGTTTGGTTTGACGCTAAACGCATCTGGAAATGCCATATAAGGTATTTGATTCAGAAATGTCACCAGAGAATCAATTTTCTCTTCTAGAATATGGTGGTTTATGTTTTTGTTCCACTGCAAACATCCACATCATTAAGGTTAAGCGTATACAATATCGTTGCTTACGTATCGTTTTAGGATGTATTCACTCAACCCACACTATGAGTTTAGAAGTACTAGCAGGAGTTCTTCCATTGAAAGAGCGCTTCTGGAATTTTGCTGCTCGTTTTCTTATTAAATATGAGGTTTTAAATCCATTAGTAATTGAAAACTTTGAAAGGCTAATTGAACTTCAGCCTCAAACTCGTTTTATGACTGTTTACTACAATCACATGGCTCAAAGTATTAATCCTCGCTAATGTCGCCCAAATTCAGTCATTTTGTCAAACTGTCTTTTTTGATACTTCCATGCTAGAAGATACTCATAACATTCCCGAGCATCTACATGTATAGCAAATTCCCCCTTTTTTGTAATAAATTTGAAAATATCAACTGTATTAATGTTTTACACTGATGGATCACTATTAGATGGATCAACGTTAATTTCACCGCTTCTTACAAACTCAATAACCCAGCCTCTGTCTACGTAGCAGAATTAGCTGCAATTCAGTATGCTCTAGGGATTATTGACCAATTGCCCCTAGATCATTATTACATGTTTACAGATAGTCTCAGTGTTGTTCAAGCTCTACGATCAATTAGAGATTTAAATCACACCCCGTATTTCTTTGGAAAAATACAAGAGCGCTTGAGTACCTTAACTGAAAAATGTTTTCATATTACTTTTGTGTGGATACCTTCCCATTGTTCAATATCTGGCAATGAGAAGCCGAAACACATTAGCTAAATTGGGGGCGAAATTTTTCAGAGACCTATCGCCTTTAACGAATATTATGCTTCTTTACGTCAGAAGACATTAATTAATTGGCAAAACTCTTGGGACAATGGAAAACTAGGAAGATGGTTACATTTCATTATTCCCAAAGTATCAACTGAACCATGGTTCAAAACTTTTAATGTGAACCGTGAGTTATGTCAAACCACTACTGGTTCGAGGCACATCTACATCGTATAAGTCTCTCAGAAGATAATCGTTGTACTTGTGGTGAGAGTTATCATGACATAGAACATGTCGTTTGGTAATGCCCAACATACCATACCGCTAGCTCCGTGCTTAAAGATTCCCTTCGAGGGAGAAATAAACAAGCTAATGTTCCTGTTCGTGATATTTTAACAAGTTAGACCTTTGCTACATGTCTCTTATTTATACTTTTCTCAAAACTATTCGTTTCCCCATTGTAGTATGAAAATAATTACAAGAAGCCATATTCAAGACCTCCACACCTGTTTTTTGTCAACTCATACAAATTAGTATGTTACAATTTTTACTAATTAACCTTCATTAATCTTTTTTGCAATTGTTACCTAATTTAATTTTTGTTGAAAATATGAGAGGTTTTATGCCTACGGGAGAAGACACAAGATGTAGGTGTCACTCCCGCGGGCTTTTCCCTACTCCACATAAGAAAAATTGGCTCCGTTAAAGATTTGTGCGCGAGTCGTATACATAAACAAACTGAATATAAAAAACGAAGTTCTTACTTCTATGATTCAGACAACAGGGTTTATGTATATCTACATGGCACACATTGTTCAAATCTATTCACTGTTAATAACGTCTTTATAAAATTCTCAGTTTTGTTATCTAAATCACCTTTGAACTGATGTTCGAACACAAAAACTTCGGTACCAAATTAAAAAGCAATTTTCTCGAATGTAAACAAGTACAAAATGACAGTTCAACTTGCAACGAATTACGATGCAAGTCAACGCTTACTGCGACTGTAGTGGACCTGAGAGGGCGGTCGTTCGAAAGGTATAGGTATATGTCTGTTTATGAGTCACATTTAATTCTCCCATACAGAACTGGATTCATTGTTAATTAACTGATAATGTAAAGTACATCTTTTTAAAATATTTTTTTACGGTTAGTCATTGCATAAAAGTGGTGTCGAAATCGAACACCGGCTATGATACGAGTGAATAAGGAAGTGTTCCAGTCAATTTTACTGTTATGAATTACAAAATATTTGTAGATATGACGTGTGATTAATTGTTCGTTTAAACAAAATCGAATTTGAGAAAAAATGCTTTTGGCGATCGGGTATTATTAGTTACGTTTCGTACTACTCTTACTAAGTTACGTTTCGACTCTTGTGGACAAAATGGAAAAACGACAACAGATCGACGCAGTGTATGCCGATTTCGCCAAAGCTTTTGACAAGGTTCCACATATTCTGGCGGTTGAGAAGTTCAAAAGAATAGGGTTACCCGAATGGATAACACAATGGATCCTGTCTTATCTTACGGATCGGAGCTCAACAGTGAAGGTTTGCGGTGTCTGCTCTACCCCATTCCAAATTCAGTCCGGTGTACCTCAGGGCAGCGTCCTGGGGCCATTGCTATTTGTTTTATTTATTAACGATTTATGTTGGAAATTAAAGTCGCCAAAATTGTTATACGCTGACGACCTCAAGTTCTACCGAGTAATTACGACGCTGACAGATTGTTGCGCACTTCAATCGGATATCAACACGCTCATGGATTGGTACAGTCGGAACGGAATGGAAGCAAACGTGAACAAATGCTGCATAATATCATTCACCAGGTTACGTGCACCAATTGTGTTTGACTACCTCATGGCAGCAACTAGCTTGGAACGTAAGACGACTGTGAAGGATTTGGAAATTCTGATTGACAGCAAACTAAGGTTCGTAGAACACATTTCCGCTGTCACGGCTAAGGCATACGCTATGTTGGGGTTCCTGAAAAGGAATACAAAGTTTTTTGCTGATATCTACAGTTTGAAGACCCTGTATTGCTCGCTCGTGCGCAGTGTTCTAGAGTACGGAGTGCAAGTGTGGGCACCGTACCATGTAGTCCACATCAACCGAATCGAACGTGTGCAAAGGCAATTTATTCGATACGCTCTTCGGAATATTGGCTGGAGGGATAGAATAAACCTACCACCGTATGAAAGTCGCTGCATGCTAATCGGCCTACAAACGTTGTCAAGTAGGCGAGTATTCCTACAACGAATGTTAATCTTTGACGTCCTAGCAGGCAACATCGACTGTGCGGATATACTGAGCAAACTACGCTTTAATGTGCCTTCCAGAGTGATGCGCCAAAGTGAGTTTTTTCGACAATTGCATCATCGGACTAATTATGGAATGAATAACCCGCTGGAAGTTTGCTGTAGTCGTTTTAATGATATTTATTACTTGTTCGAGTTTGGATTGTCAAAAAATGTATTTAGGTTAAGAATCTGTAATATTTAATTAGTTAGATAAGTTTTATGTCTGTGCGATGTTCTTTATGTCGAAGATTAATAAATTAAATTAAATTAAAATTAAATTAAATTAAATTAAAATTATTTTTAAGTTGTGTCATACTTTTTCGTCAAACGCAGTTATCTGAATTCTTTAAGAGACCAGTTTATAGTTTTTTTCCCTATTTCAAAAAACATCAAACCGTGAATAGAACCATCAAAACGATCGTTACAAAAATATGTAACGAACTTTTCCACTGCAGGTAGATTTATTTCCATTTTCATTTTAGAAAAAATAACAAAATTTTTAATCCACCCTTAAACACCCCTCTGAAACACTCTGAAAACCGAAAAAAATGCATAGTTCCAACTACATTACCAGCATCGCAAAACCGAAATCGATTATTCCCTGTGCGCAGCACCCTTTTACCGACAATCAGCCTAGCGCAGAATTATAAAAAAAAGAGAACCTTCCAAAATAAGTTCATCAATTTTATTTGTACGTCAGTACGAGAGTGATTGTCAAAGAAAACCGAAACGACGAAAAAAACGACGACCTGAAAAATGCAAAATTTCGAAAAACGACCCTTCTTCTTAGTGCAGTACATAGGTACAATAAATCCAAATCAGGCTCAAATAGCGTGAAAAATCGCATCGCTGCTGCTTCCTTCGGCTGCAACCTGAATCGAATCGCAGTAGTCGCGCGCAATCCAAGCAACCCAAAATTGCGTAAGATAATGCGTTTTTTACCTGGCTGACTAGGTATTTGAGTTTGAAAGAAGTTTGAAAAAAATTGTGTGCGTAAATTTTGATTGACCTCTCTTTCCTTCCTGTGGATGCTAGACGCTTAGATGGATGGTTGCAAGGGGGTCGTAAAATTCCTTTTGCGCATCCAGCATCCTGCCTGTTGGTATTCGAAGTTCGTTGTTTCTTTTCTGTTTTTCGATTTTTGCCCCAGAACAAGGGTCGTCGTCCTGGCGCGTTTTTTTTCCACACACACACACACCCGATGCACCTTCCATCATCATTCGTTCGTTGCTGTCGGTAATTTTTCGAAAAAAAAAACTAAGACTTGGCAAAGGTAAACCGATTCCGGTACGGCGGCGGACCCTTGCGCGCATAGGTAAGGTACCTAGACAAGCGAAGGCGACGAAGTGGGAAAGAAAATTTTGCATCTTGCATTTTGGATTCTTTCCTTTCGTTCGTTCGGTTACCCCTCACAGTAAAACGCCGCCGAAAAAAAACTACGTTTTGGGAAATGAAGTTTAAGTTTTTTTTTCGAAAATTGTGCTAAAAAATCTATTCTTCGGTGACAGTTTCTCACGGTGCTTGTTCGGTGCGTAGTTACCGTTTGCAGAGCTTGCTTCGATTGCATGCACCGTGCACTGCTGTTTCGGTTGTGCAATTTTCTCCGTAGGCATTAAGCCCGTTTGGAAATTGTCGAATTATTTATTTAGATGATTTTTTTTGTTCCTCGCAACAAAAAGAGGGATGTTTAGTTATGGATTGAGGTAATTTGATTTATTGTTGGAGAGTAAAAAAAAATCCTTAAAAAGTAATCACAATCGATTGTCACAATCTTTGACAGGGTATTTAAATTTTGCTCTCGGTTATTCGATCGGTAAGAATCGATTGCGTTCCCATGGCCGAAGGGAACAAACGCAGATAGTGTGGAAGGCTTGCGAAGAAGACAACCACCGATTGGAAGAAAGGTTTCGTTTTTTTTTTGGAAGAAGCGCGAAAATTTTGTAACGACTTTTTTGCAATTCGGTTCTGTTGGAAGGGTGTTGTTGTGCGTAAGAATTTAGGGACCCAATCAAAGGAAAACCGTTAAAAACCGTTGACTGTTTGTCTGCGAAGCAAAAAATAAAGACCCACACGCCCTTCAGAAAATGTTGAACAAATGATACAGGATTCATCACTGGGTAACAGTTTGGATGGCAAAAAGTCACAACCGGCATTGAGAGACCGAAAATAAAACCCATTTTCGAAAAAAAACCTGCCGTAATTTGACGTACTCATTCTAATAAGGCCGATGTTTCTCGGATCTTCCAGGAAGCTTATCCAAGGTCCAGTTGAAGATTGTTTTTTATCTTTTGTTTCTTCTTCTAATTTTCGGCAACCGTAAAAAGTCAAAAGGCAAGTTTCTCCTTTCATCCCTTTCCAGCAACCTGTTGGCAATCATAAAATTTCCAGGTTGCTTAGGTTTTAGGTGCAATAAAGAGGAAAAAATGCAAAGTCAATTCGCCATTCTACCGAAAAGCCAAATGAGTTGGGAGGGTTAAATGTTGACTTCTTTTTATGACGGAGTCATCAGAAATAATAAAAAAACTACTTCCTGGAATTACGTTTTATGACCAACCAGCCGCTCAGTAGCTAGGTACGTACTTTCTGTACGAGTGCAGTATGGAAAGAGATGCAAATTACGTCCTGCGGTGAGGTGACGTGAAGGAAACCGAACCGAGGATATTGGCATGCGTTTTTTTACGACTGGTCACGGTCATTTAATTTACACACTTTTATTCGCTGTTGGAATTCAAAAGGAGCAGCAAACCCTGCCCTGGTGGGAATCAACTGTGGTTGCCCGGGGGATGAATGAATGATGGTGGTGCCAGGCAGTGATTGCTTGGATGCCCGCCGAGGAGGGAGGTCAAGCCATAATCCCAACTGCATTTAAATCCAATAAAATTCCACTTGTTGAGAAGATTTCCCTTACCCACCACCAGAAAGCGTTAGGCAGGCCACATTGAATGCCGCAGCGCCAGTGAAGCGGGGAAAATATTTTGAACGAATTCGTAAGAGGGAAAGTGTTTTTAAAATTCCCTCTTCAGATGGATTTCGGACGCAGTCAGGAGCTTTACACCACCCTCCTGTTCGATGGAACGTTCTGACCGGAGCGTTGTAAAAAGGCGATTAGGGAATCTCTTTGGCACGGAAGAGGACTTCAACAAATGCTCAAGTGTGAATATAATTCAAGAACCGTCAGGTCACTGAATTTCAATGCTTGCTTCAAAACACGACAACGAATATTCAAATGTTACGAAAACAAACTGAATATTGACTAGCAACTGAAGGAAGAAAAGAGCCTACTTTGCCACTTCCTTCACTGGACCGCAGTAAAAGGCGTGTGCGTTCATGCATACTAAAACTTTTTCACCCAAAAGTGGGTAAGCTTTTTCTACCCGTTTTCCATTCAAAGGCCCTTTTCCCACAATAACCATTATTTCTATTGATCGCCGCCGACGTCGTCGTCGTCGTCGTCGTCGTCGATGTTCACTGACCGAGCGAAAGAGGAAAAAAGTTTAGCATAAATACACAAATTCTGCATTAAATTGGATCCGTCCTAGCATTTCTTCTCCGGTTAGGTCGCCCCCAAACCCGCTCTGCCGGTCGGTCACTTCAATTGGCCCAGAAATCAATTTATTATTTCATTCACCAATCCTCAATCCTCACCGACCCCGGTGGTGGTGCCGAAGGAACGAAAGCAAGCCGGCTTTCATCTCCTCCCGGTTCCTACGGAACAGCAAGTCCAATGTGTCTCAATTTACATAAAATTGGCATGTGTTTACGTCTATTTAGATAAAATTTTCCCTTCGTTTCTCTGTTCTATTTGATCAGTGAAACTTTTTTTTTCGCTCACTTTCTTCCACTGCTGCGGTCGAACGGTCTTTCGGGGTAGCCTGCTTTGATGATTTCAATTCAATTTCGTCTCCACTTTTGGTTTACCGGCACTGGCGTGGGCAGACGACGCAAGAAGAGGGGGCATCGATACTGGCATGCTCAGGCTGGGGCACGTACCTCACCTTCTTTTTAAAAATATGTAATGTAAAACCAAATTATTTCTGTAATTCAGAAGTCTGCAAATTCAGTAATTCAGTTCAGTCAAACTTAAATTTGATTTCATTCTAATTTGAAGCTCAATTTCCACTTGGATTTTAATTTCAACTTCAAGTACAATTACATGTCCGACTTCATGTCAATTGTAAATCTTTCCAAGTTAAACTTCATGTCCGATTTAAAAACCCGTTTGAATTTTCTTTTTCAATTTTAAGTCCAATTTAAGGTTAAGTGATGGTGGCCCAAGGAACAAAATGGCAGCACTTAAAAGAGCAGGTGTGGAATAAGAGTTGTGTGGTAGCATCCGGTGCTGAATAAGCGAATTTGCTGAAGTACGTGTTGTTTAAACGTCATATCCCACATTTTTCCTAGCTTCTAATCAACATCTACATGTTGTTATGTAAGTGTGGAATAAGAGTCGAACAGGCATTGTGCAAACGTATCAGCAGCACAGCTAAGACCAGGTGTGGAATACCGGTCGCTTAAAAGCTACCGTATCAGCTAAGAGCAATTGTGGAGTAAAAGTGGAATAAGAGTGGAATAAGCATTGCGCAAACGTATCAGCAGTATTACAGAAAGCACGTGTGGAATAGTAGTGAAATAAGGATGGAATAAACGTGGCGCAAACGTATCAGCAGCATTGCTGAGAGCAAGTGCAGAATAAAAGTGGAATAAATGTTGCGCAAACGAATCAGCAGCATTGCTGAGAGCAAGTGTGGAATAGCGATGGAATAAAGGTCGAATGAAAGTTGCCCAAACGCATCAGCTGCATTGCTAAGAGAAATTGTGAAATATGTGTCGATTAATCGTCGTACAAACGTATAAGTAGCACCACCAAGAGCAGGTGTGGAATAAAAAGTGCTTTATGGCAGCCAATAACACCAACAACTTGAATGACACTTTATACTTTACACTTTATAATTTAGATAAATAAATTTATATTAGGTACACTTTATTTCTTTTTTTTTTACAGATTAAGAATAGAAAAAATTTACACACACGAATCTTTGCTGGTCGTGGCAATCCTTTAGTTTGTTGTTGTCTGGACGGTATGTACCTTCTCCCTCGGCGTGTCGTTATCCTTCGTCCAAGGCAACCAGCTCTGCTTGACGCTTTGCGAGTTACTCACAATAGATTTGCTCAGCGAGATGAATTGTGTCGGGCTAAAGCTGCCAGAATTGTTATGGTCGGGTGGCATAGTGGCGATACCACCACTGCTGGTAGCGCCGTAATCGCTTGACCAGCTCCCGTTGCCGGTGTGCGAAAACCCCACTTCTCGTGTCATCCACTGCTGCTTTGTTTTTTGGATGAAAAAAACTAAATCCGACCCGCTGACAAATATACGTACACAGACAGCGAGCCGCGACTTAAAGTAGCGATAAGCTCAGGAAGCAGTATTATCTGCGTAAACTAATGACGGGGTGACAAAAGTACTATTCCTCTGCGATACTAGCACGAACCACTTCTGCTGTTAACTAATCACTGCTGCTGCTAACTAATCACATCACTACTAACTAACTGAACAATCGCACACAATGTTCGCAGCTAGCCGAAAGTTCTTAATTTCCAGTTTCCAGTGAATTTCACTCACTAGCACCGCTCACCGTCGTCAATATTCAAGAGAAAAAAAACCTTTGCGTTGTGAGTGTGTTATGTTGCTGGTCTTGCTGGTGGTACAAGCGAAATACTTTAGCACAAATAGTTTATTAAATGTTTAACATGTGCAGAATAAATACTTCTAAAGCAATGTTGTACAGCAGATGCCAAACACGATTTAAGAAACTACTCTTCAGCGCTTAAATGTATTTTAACCCATTTTTGTTCCACGCTTGACAAACTTGAACTGGTAAATCCACATCGGCCAAAAACTCGGCGCCTGTCATATGTCACATTACCTCAGATGTGTTCGTCGATGGCTTCCGACCGTCAGGATGTAAGTTCGAATCCGGATGAATGAAAAAAGTATAATGGCAGGCTTGATAAATTTTGAGTCAACCAACGATTTCCTTACTAAGTTTCTCATTAAATTATAAAAATACGAATACAAAAGTGAACATGAAAATAACGAAACCCACAAAATAAAATAAAAGTACTTCCTGCCTATTTTATTCTTTTTGCTTGTCTAAATGTTGAACTGCTGTGGAATAAACGTAGCTTCAGTACCATTAGCAGCAGTTTAATAAACATATCTATGCGTACTGAATAAACGTTTTACTATACGTTGCATAACAGTCATACAAACGCATCTTCCACGCCCATATTCAGCACTGTGCTGTTTAAATTCTCCAAAACCAACTGTATAAGCATTGAACAGAGGTGTTTAGATATACTTTAAAAGCAGCTATACAGCATGTGCTGAATAAAAGCTGTCGGTGAAACGTTTAATAAGCAAAAATTGTTCTTTGGGGGGAAACTCCAAAGCAAAGGTTTTCCTGAATTTTTACCTAATTCAAGAATTCATATGTCATCACACAAACTGCATAGAGCAATCAGTATCTTACGCAAATTTTCCTAGCATATTCACAGATGGATTACCGTTGAATCTAGAGGCAGCCCATCTCCGGCTGCTCTCCATTAAAAGCAGCAAGCAAAGAAAATTGAAACAGACGGAGAAAATCCCAAGCAGTAATTTGGGTTTTATTGCGGTCTTCTAGCGGTTTTTATGACCAATTTCATTAAACCGCTAATTAAACTATGAACTTTACTAGAACCTTTTGATGGCCGCTATAAAACTTCCTTCCGACCAAGAGGTCCACTCTTCAGATGGTTTTTACAACCTCTTGAAGTCAGGCCATAAGCCTGATAAGTACGACAAGTAGTTCGACAAATCTATAAAGTATGAAGCTTGCTGCGTAAAAACTAAATCACTCAGACAGCTTTACTAACTTGAAAACATATAGTATGCTGATCGATTTGATTTATAACGATCATAATAATATATCCGATAGAACACATAATAAATTTTCAGCAGTTTCCGTAGCTGTACGGCATATGCGCACTAAATTTTATCGTGCATGTTGGAATTTATAAGTGGCGCCATCAAAATTTTGCAATTTTTGAAAACCAGTTGTTTAAAACGAAATAAATACATTCGATTAGTAAATCTTAGTTTCTAGCAAAATCATTATAGTAACATTGACATGAAAATTGATTAGTAATAACTTCCTTTCTGCAACTCACAGTTTGCTTCAATGAATAGTTGTTTGGAGACCAAAACAGACATGCTACAAAATGACAATATGGCTTCACTTTTCGGTGTTGAACTCCAATATTTTTCATAATATAACAGCAATAAATCTTTGGCTTTGGCTTTTACATGCGCCATATTGTATTGCTACGCCCTACTTATAGAGAGTTTATAAGTGATGTGTCGCAGCCATCCACTTTTATCGTGGTAATAAAAGCAACCACAATAAATTGGCTCTATTAACAGTTTTATTATGATTTTATAGCTAGTCATATAAACGAATAACAACAACAAAAACGGGACGGAAAACGAGAAAAAAGAGAAAATGAAACAGTAAACAATCGAAACCAAAAGAGAAAAGAATAACTCTCTCTCTCTCTCACTAAAAACCTGATACAAGGAACAAGGATAACGGCAAGAAAGCCAAACGGAATATAATAGGAACAAGATAGCACAATAAACGAGAAATGGGACAGAAAAAGATGAAAAATAACAGCTATTTTTCCAAAGAACCAAAGAAAAATGCAAAACGGGAAAGAAAGAGAAAAAAAGATGAGAGAAAACCGGAGAGCAAAAGGAAAAGGGGACCTAAAATAGAATAAACGTGACAGAAAAGAAAGAAAAACGCGACTTTTAAAAGAAGAAAAACGAGGAGAAATCAGGATAGAAAATGAAAAGACAGAAAGAAAGAGTAAACAGTGGATAGACAAAAGAAGAAAACGAGAAAAAAGGGAAAACGAGGCAAATAGAGGGAAGACGGGATAGAAAAAGACATGATAAAAAAATTTGAAAACGGGAGAAAAAAAAGAGGGCATTAAGAAAAAAGGGAATGAGAAACAGTAAACAAGTCAAACCAAGGAGGGAAAAGTTCTCTCGCTCTTTCGCTAGAAACTCGCGATGGGAGGGTGGGTAAACGAGAAAAACGGGAAAAAAGTCAAACGCGATATAATAGGAGCAATCGAAAAAGGAGCCCAAAATAAAGGACATCTAAAAGCGGAAAAATGGAACAGACGAAGACGAAAGGTGTTATGTGCAAATCACAATCTCATAGCAATCTTTGTAGGTTGATGAGAATAAATGTTCCTTCGGTAGTCAGTAACTGTTCAAACCAGTTGAGATTATTTCAGTTCCACTACTGCTGTTACAATAGGTTACAGGCGTGCACGGACTATTTTCTGTAAGGTTAAAGTTATTTTCAAATGTTTTTCTGGAAAATGGACGGAAACCGATTCATGCTGATAAAGTATTGTCTTTAACCAGTCGACTAGTGACATAGACATATTTTATTGTATACCTGCATCACCAACAACAAGCGCTTGTGAGAGCGAGTGCGTGTCAAAATATATTCTCATCGAAAGTTGTCCTGCTTGCTGGTGTGAAGGGACATTCAATTGTCCTAAAATTTTGTTATTGTGATACATTCTGGTTGCTACGTATGTTTGTCTTATAGGCAGAGAATATCCGGTGAATCACTCTTCGTTTTTGTCGGGTATATCTGCGTATGAACAATGATATTTTGATTTCCTGGGCCTTACATAATGTGCCAAACGACTCGGTTCAACTTGCACGCCGATTGCTTACGGAGGCTTCGATCAAATGGGCTCTTAGCTCTTTTGACCCATAGAAAAATCTTCATCTTCCGTCCCTCCTGCTTTTATGTACTGTCCCAAGACAGGTCTATACAGCAAATTGAGCGCAATACGATCTGGCTGTTCGCGGTAGTCGATAGAAGCTTTAAACCACAGAGTCGCATCCGCCTCCCGTCTTTCGAGACCAAACAGCTAGTGCGCAGTATTTATAACAGTCCTTCGCCAAACCTCAAAAACCGACCGCTACCAAACGCCCCACAGCCTGCATAGATATATGTGACCACTCATGTCAAGGTTAAGACATCGAAACGATTCTTTCCCTTCTAAAAATTGACTAAAATTTATATTTTGTTCCTACTTTAATTTAGCAGTTCACTTTCTGTTTTCACCCTTTTCAACCTATTTTTCGGTTTTTCGGTCATAACTAATCATAGGAATAACAGAAAATGTAAATATGAAAATTTTATCATCAACCAATTAGGAATTGACAAACAAGAAAAAATATTTCCGAAAAAGTCCATGTGACAAAGCTTATCGAGATGACTATACATTCAAGAACACTTCGATCAACATTAGCAGAAATCTTACTGATCCTAGATGCGATCATCCTTAGAATGAATTCTAAATTTTTGCATCACCCGATATTTGTATTTGGATCATTAATTAAAATAATTGTAAGGTTTTTCTTCGCTATCCTATCGGATACCCAGAGTTTTAGCTCATCATTCCTCAGAAACATTAAATTCCTAGCTGCCTTCTCCATTAATTCCTACATTAAGCTCAATTTGAAATCCATTGCCAAGATTATTTCCAAGTCCAATTTCAACTTTGATTTTAAATTCAAGTATTTAAGTACAATTTCAAGTCCAATTCCATGAAATTTCAAATCTTTCCAGGTTCAACTTCAAGTCCGATTTCAAAGTCTATTCATTTTCAGTATTAAGTCCGATTTTATGTTAAGTGATGGTGGGAAACTCCAAAGAAAAGTCGGAAAATTATTCTCTGTCACATGGACATTTTTGGAAACATTTTTTATTGTTTGTTAATTTCTAATTTGCTAATGATAAACTTTTCATGATAACATTTTCTGTTGTTCCTATGATTAGTTATGACCGAAAAACCGAAAAAAGGTTGGACTAGGTTGGACTACCCAATTTAAAGGTACATGTCTCATGAACTCATGTAAATTAAGAAATGTAGAAGAAAAAACGGAAAAAGCACGAAGAAAAACGTGTCAAAAACTGGACAAACAGGAAAGAAAAAAAGAAAAAAAAAACACTAGGGAGAAAAAGAAAGAGAGCGTGTGAGAGAGATGAAGAACTGGTCTAAGAGAAATAGTGGAAAAATGAAGAAGAGAAAAAGAAAGCAAAAGAGCAAAAAAAGAGGAGACTGGACAGAAAAAGAGAAGAACGGAACAGAAAAGAAAAAAATAAGAGAAAAGAAAGGAAAACGAGAAAATAAAAAAAGTGAATGTGGACAAAACCGACAGAACAGGAGAAAAATATGATAGAAAAGATTGAAAAGAAAAAGAAAAAAATAGAAGAGCAGGAGAAACGTCGACAGAAAAAAGAAAAAGAAAATAGAAGAAAAGATGAAAACGGAAGACAGAAAGTGGCAAAAACCGAAGTGAAGAAGAGGAAAAATGAGGGAAAATCGGGCCAGAAATAGGAGAAAATGAGGAACAGTGGACGAAAAACGAAAGAAACAGGAAAAACGAGGGAAATGGAGGGAAGACTGAGTCGACGAAGTAAAAAAACGTGAGAGAAAAGGTGGGAAAACGTGACAAAACGTGACAAAAAGGGGAAAGCAAAACAGAAAACAAGTGAAATCCGATAGGGGAAACGAGGGAAACGGAAAAAAATCAAACGGAATATAATAGGAGCGAGATGGGACAGAAAACGAGAAATGGGACAGAAAAAAAGAAAAAAACATGAATTTTTCCATGAAAAAGGGGCCATGAATCCATGAAGAACATGAAAAAAGGGCCCAAAATAGAATAAACATGACAGAAAAGAAAGAAAACCGGAACATCTAAAAACGGAAAACGAGAAAGGCACTGTGTGTGAACCGCAATCGCATAGCAACGAAGCCAGTGGCGACTCGTTCGCATGTTCAACCTGTTTATAGGACAGATAACAAAAGTCAACTGAATAAAAATATTTTCGTCACTCATTTCGACACATTTAGCTACGAAGCTGATGAGTAAAATGTTCAACACGACGAGAGTGTTGGTTCAACGATCTCATTGAACAGTCATATTAACACATTGTTCCCGGAGCTAATTCAGTAACAATGAAGGAGGTAAACAGAGAAAGTGAAACAATTGCTAAATTTTTTGCATTTGTTGGTAAAGCGATACCATTAAACAATTCCTTATCACATAATACTTGTGATGTTTTACAAAGTTACAAGCCTATATGCCATCCAAAGTCCGCTAAAGTGCTGCAGAACCATCATCTGAAAGTGAGTCGTCAGAAGCCCCGTTGTTGAAGCGGATCTGTAACCAACATTATTCGGAAGGAAAGGAGTCAATCCGGTTTAACACCTTCAGGAGACTTGGCCAGACGAGGATCTCATCCTGGAACTTGTCAAGCGAAAACTTGCCTGCTACCACTGCAAGAAAGTGGATCTCATGCAGAGAGATTGCCGACAGCTTGCTGACAACGAAGCCTACAAAACCGGGAAAGCCATCATCGTCCAAGAAAGAAGTAAATCACACCTCCGTTTGATTTGCAATAGCTGACCAACCGCGGCACGAGGATCAAGGTGCGGACAAACCGTGGATTATGGACTCATGAGCGAGTAGCCACAGCGTTGCAAGCCAAGATTTATTTACGGAGCTCCACGAAAGCGAGGTCACACTTGCGGATGGGAAGCGAGTGATCGTCGAAGGAGAAGGCCCTGGTATAATCCAATGCTACAGCGACCAGGGATGATCGTGAGCAAGGCGCTCTACACAGCTAGGCTGGTGATGAACCATTTGGGTGTTCCCTCGTTGGTTGATTGAAAAATGCTGCGTGATGCGTGGCAACTACAGAGACTATAGGTTACAGAGGCGACAAGGTACTCAAAAACCGCTAAATTTTGAATCAAAACGAAGAGTACCATCACAAATAAAGGCAGCAGTGTTCAAACAAGGCTTCTACTACCTGAATCAAGCAGCAATCAGTGGCACCGGAAATTCCTGCCACCGGCACCTGAACGCGATTTCCGCGATTTGATTTGCATGGAAGAAGTCGGTCGGACGTCGTCCGATACAAACGGAAATTTTGCTTGCGTCGGACCGACGCCGGGCGAAAAACTTTTACTGTGGGTAGCCGATTAGGAGACAAAAAAAGAAACGACACTTTACACTCTTCAATAGAAAGCAAAGCGGAAGAACTACGGTTGGCTTCTCTTGAGAGGCCACATGGATTGCGGAGGGCAGTCTTTGCAAGTGACAGAATGACTGGATACAAAAAACAATCAAATGATATTTTTCGAAGCGCAAGTTGAATGCAGAAAGCGCACGTACTCACGCAGTAACAGTCAACTTGCGATTCTTTTTTAAGCCCTGGTTCAAACCAGTTGAGATTATTTCAGTCCCACAACTGTTAGTACAATAGGAAGAAAGGATATAACAAGATCTAGAAAAGACGGAAAACGGGAAAGAAAACTCGAGTGAAAAACAACTGGAAAAACATGAAAATAAGAAAAAATGGGATAGAACGAAAAAAAAACGGATGTAAAAGGAAGAAAGTGGGAGCAAAAACGAGAAAAAGAGAAAAAAATCAGAGAGGTTGTGAACAAGACACGATCGCATGGTTGACGTAGAACTACGTAAGTCTCTTTGTTATATGATTTTGACTATCTTACTACAGTAAAGTAAGGCTCCATTGAATTATGAGAAGAGTTGAAAATATTTCGCTCCATTGCTAAACATTTCAAAGCATCAGTTATCATTAAAGTTATACCGAAATATCCAAACCGAAAACTTAGAAAGGCATTTTCAAGAGCAAAACAGGAGAACTGAGTACATACATTAAGAAAACAGTTTGCTTAGACGCTTTACAGTTTCTGAAATTGCAGCGAATTGTTTGATGAGAAAATTTAATTGTATCTTCAATTATTGTATTTAGGCTCTGAAAATTGTCCAATTGTTGATGGTTAACAGAAGCCTGACGGAAAGGAAGCGTCTACGTCTACTTATTGCGGATGGCCAGCTGCAAGTGACGTTAATTCTGGTCGTTTTGTTGTTGCGAGCAGCATAGTTCCTGCCAATTCCAGAACTCAGCAGCCGTCTTACCTCGTGTTATGTACCAAAGCAAGCGACAAGAGTCGGTTCCGCCAATTTTTCATGGTCCATCATTCCATCATCTACGTTGAACAAAATGGAGCATTACAATTTCAGTCTGAACAAAAGAGCAAAGTTACCAGTGAGCCGTTCACCTTTTGCTGCCAAAAAAAAAAATTTCGCTGCGTATTACTATAGCATTGGTGGTGGATAGATTTGTGTTGCTATAGAAAACCGAGTGAGAAGCCCTAAGTTCCATGTTTTCTAAGTTTCATCAATTACCCAAAATCGTTCTTTTAAGAACGAACAAATCCTTATACGAAGATGCAAAAGATGTTACTAAAACTGCTAATACTATACTGCCATTTTATCTCCGCTTTTCTATTAAATTCGCGGTAGAACTCGAAAGGAATTCCAGTCCTGGTCGTTCAGATTTCTTTCGCCTTGTGACCTTCAAATAATCGCGATCCTGGAGTCTTGGCAACAATATTAGCTATGATATTACCCGGATTAGTTGTTTGTGTTCCATTGTATTTGGCAAGAGCCGCGACGCACACCCGTTCCTTCCCCATCCTTCCCGCTGAGCAGTTTGGGGAAGTATAAACCTGTGGAATATCTCATTGGTTCTCAGAAGCGAACCATCGCACTGTCAAAACTAACCATGCTCCCGAGCAGGGTTATTTTCGAAAAACCATCGAACTGTCAAATTTTAACCAAAAATTTTAAAATTTCGCGAAATGGTTCACAGCCTAAGAAAAAAAATACCAGTCCTAGTTTTAAGTAAAATTTCATATCGATTTTCCAGGATCGCCTCACCCAACCTTTTGACAGGGCACGCGAATGGGTACCCATGCATCCCACCCTGAACACACCCATGTTCGGTCACAGTGAACTTCGATCCAATTTCGAAGCGACAATCGACAAGGCTACTGGCATGGCGTGGCAAGGCGATCCACTTGCTATCGGCTAACCGACCCATTCCTTCTCTAGGTAGGTACCTACGTGGACGTCCTTTTAGCAAAGCGCCGCTCGACTCGGGTGTGGTGGAAGATGTTCTCGATGATTTTACACTTCCTTGCACTCTGCACTCCGGCAGGCGGGGGGCGTCCGCTTCTCAGGGCCACCAAACAAGACAAGGATGTGAGCGAGGATACATATTTGTTTGTCTTTACAAATGAGCATGTGAGTGTGTCTTTTTATGTGCATGTGAATGTACCTACACGTAAGGGAAGGGGGTTGTAAATTGTTACAGAATCGGTGCGTTTCTGCTCCGTACGACCATGATGATTGCTATTTACTTTCCATTTGAATTTAAAGCACGACTGACGTCGTCGGTCGTCGTGATTAGGAAAATTCAATTGGTCTCATGAATTTCAAATGTTTTCAATTTCTATTGAAATTTGTTTGTGCTTGAAAATGAATTTGAATTTCACAAAAATGGTTTGTTCCGGTACTCGGACCGGTCATAAACCACCCGCGCCATTGAGGTCATTTCAAGGATTTATTTCCGAATCGCGTGTGCCTTGCTCGGGACAGCTGCAACCCCGAGATGAATGGCTGACAGCCATCGCCATCCATGGTCGAAGCTGATCGATATTCCGACGAACCTTTAAACCGTACAAACGAACTTGCGGTCATTTCGGTTGTTCGGTTGCTGCAACTTTTGTCCGCGCTAGTAAATCGATTAATGAGTATCACGAGTGATTGGGTGAGTGAGGGTGGACCCGGGTCGTTCTCGTGCTCTCACCTCACCTTTTTTCGGTCGTTGTTCGTCCGTTAATTTTTATTATCACTTTTCAGTTTCATTATCGTCGCTATTGAGCTGCTAAATGAAGTAGTCATTCAGGGTCCGGTCCTTTGTTTCGGGCGAATTGTTGCTATCTTTATGACGAAAATCGATTGTCCGATTCCCATTGTTCTCCTTCGCCGTCTGTTTCGTTTTGGTCAACATCGGTGTAATTCCATAGTGCACTATGACCATTTGCAGAAGAGTGTGTGTGGGTGGGTGGGTGCTGCCGTACATCACTATCTCAGCACCCTGACAGACGGAAGAAACGTGAAAAAGTTTCTCGTTTGGCAAACCCCTGCCCGGTTGCTTTGGTTAGAAACGAGGACAGTACGATGCATATTAAAACAGGATATGCAGCTGTTGTTTTTCTCGATGTTCAATAAATAAATACGCTTGACCCTTGTCCACCGAAGGTGGTGTCGGTGTATGGGTTTGAATGGCACTCGTATCGAATCGACCTCTCCTGCCGATTGATTGCACTCGGGCACGAGTTGAGCCACTCCACCAAATCGCATCAACCATCGGGGATGTGTAAGATGAATAAAATTCACACTTACCGGAATGGCTCTATTCGGGAAACGAGCAATAAGTCCGGGCATTGTCCTAGTTTTGTCCCGCAAGGACTCATCTTCCCCGGGCATCGATGACAAAGCACCGTTGTGTGCGATCATATTCATGGCTCTTTTAAGATCTTGCTTAAAATATGGCTCCATTGTGCTGACGAGCAATTTGGCCAATCGCAGCAAGCGGACGGTCACAGCACCGAGCACAGGCATGCAGCAGTATGTAAACCGTCCTCGTTCGTGAGTGTGGCGCAAGAACTGGGCAAGAAGACGTAAAAGCAAGAAAAATCGATATAATTTATCACCTCCTTGGAACGTGCCCGGTGCCACACACAAGCGAAGAGAAATGCGTTTGATTAAGGGAAACATCCTGAATTGGACAAAGAAAAACAGAACAGCTTCACGGCACAGCTTATGGGGCGAATGAACATGAAATTTTCGAAGAATTATCAACACCTCACGCTGCTGCTGCTTTGGCTGCTGCTGCCGCTCGCTCGGTTTTCTGACGCACCCGACGACCTCCTTTCCGGCAGCACACAGCATCAGGCACGAGCCAAACTAACGAACGGGGAAACGCGATGACGACACGGTGTCATCCCTTTGTGGTACATCCCGGATCTGTCGGATGGCATATGTGCTTGAACGGCGAGCAAGTTAAGGATGATGCGTTGTACCTCAATAGGTTAGGCTCGGTTTCATTCAGTACACTGCAATTTGTTGGTGAAAGGTTTTTCTTCACCCGTTTCAGTTTATAGCAAACAACCAACAAATTAAATGACTTCATAACGTTATACCCCGTACAGAAAATGTTTTTTTCTGAAAGATTAGTTTTTTTAGAATTAGATTTATTGGACACGTTAGCATTTCGTGCAAACTTTGATAAACTAGATCACTATATTCGATATAAGTTTGTGATCATAGTAGACAGTGTGTTTTTGGTAGCTGTTCTTCCATAGCAACCCTTTCACCGCCTACAAGTTTGTTTATTTATGAAATCGTTCGCAACCATTCAAATTGACATTCGATCGCAAATTTGGTGTTTCACAATTTTAGTTTAACAAGATTAAGTAAAACTACGCTATCAATTAAAACAAGGATTTGCATGGCAGATGCGTGCAAAACTGTCCAAAAAAAGACTGTTCCGATAACAAAAGTAACCATCATTTCAGTTATAATGCAGTATTCAATTAAATGAAACTGCTGTCATCATTTTTTTCGGTATTACGCGCGGAAGATTTCAAATGTTTGGCCCTTCTCTGGACCACAGAAAACGGATTGTGAAACCGTGGGTGGTCTTTCGATCAGAAAACTAGCTAAGGACGAAGGTATGAGCGCTGGAGCAGTTTAAACCACGCTGACGAAGTAAAAATAGTGCACTTTCGAAGATTCCTCGAGTCAGAGCCGGCGTTTCGGCTGGCAGACCCATACAGTCGTCCGGTGCTTTGCGATCAAGCGGTGTACAACACAATTGGCTTTCAGACCAATAAGTCTGATATCAACGCTCTTTAAGTTGATGGAGAAAATCACAGATAACTATATCCATAACGAGTTTTAATGATTTAAACTCCCGGTTGCATGGAAATCAAAATGTGTGCCAACTCGGTAAATTTACGGAAACTGCACTGCACCGTGTAGTAACGTTTATTAAAAATTGAGACGGCACTTTGAGCATTCCTTGATATTCAAGGAGCATTCGATTATAACACGTCTTTCGTATACGGAATTGACCACACTAGAATGAACTGGATTCAAGCAATACTTTCGAGCAGAGAAATCACAGCATCATTGGGCTTGGGTGATACGTCGATTACGATTTCGGTGATCAAAGGATGTTCATGAGAAGTTCTCTACCCTCGCTTTGAATACCAGTGATCGACGTACTCCTCCATAAACTATCGTAGCTTGGTTTTGAGTGACTAAGCAACAGGCCGGCGACGTAGAACTTATCGTCAGAAGAAAGTTTGACGTATACTGTCAAGTCGTATGTTAGGAGCTATAAACACCACCATTCCAAGTAACAATTTGGGCTTTATTACACTCTTATGATGGCATTTAGGATCAAAATTGGTCATGAAAACGGTCATAAGAGTACAATAAAACTCAGATTGTTGCTTGGGATGTTATGATGCTAACAAGACGGACTTGATATAAAACCCGCAAAAACAGTCGTTATACCATACACTAGGTGAGTAATTCTCGCTGAAACGGGGCCACTACTGACACGACGTTTTCAAATATTGGAATTTTTGCGCTTTTTTTCCATGTGTGGACTCATTACTGCGACCAGTATAGTTGATCTATTGTAATATCGCCCGGGTGTTTGCTGTATGACCTGCACTGCATTTCTTTTTGCTATAATCGCTATTGAGTGAGCGATATGCTTATTGAATTTTTTATGCGTGCTTGCGTGTATTGGGGTTTACCCTTCCTTCAAAGCTTGATCTACTTTACCCACTTATTCCTCGCTGCCAGCACTATCCCATATTACAGCCGTCCCTGGCGAGGACTCATTCGTACCTCTGACCAGTACACTTAACTATTGGAGGGACATTTGCACTGTCAAGAGGCTTCAGAGGGTAAATATAGAATTCAGCACGAAGGAAGGGTAAATGGAGGGGCCTGAGAATAAACCCATGCTAAAGTCACTTGACATCGAATGGCTTGATTCTACTAAGATTCGAACCCACGACCACTCGCTTGTCAAAGCAGACTCGGTAACCTTGCGGCTACGGAGCCCCCCCTTGCGCTTAATTGGTTGAAAATGGTTAAAAAAATAAGAATTACACTTTTGATACCTCGAAATAGTGGACCCCTCGTTCGCCAAAAGGTTCAAAAAAAGTTGAATTTTGAGCAAACTTTGAGATCTATATCATATGATATTTCATAAATTTGCCATGAAACAACTAACAAATGGCCCGGTTCTGTAAAGAAGATGAACAGGGCTTTCAAATGGAGCAATAAATCGTCGTTTTCGCCATGAGCCCCCCAACCGATTTTTATTTTTAGACGCCCATTGGAAAACTGAGAAAAAATGCTACAAGAAACATTCATTAGATTGGGTGTGCAATGGCATTAACTAAATAAAACAACAAGTTATCTGCAGCAAGGTTCACAATTTTCATATAATTAGGCCATTACAAATATTATATAAAGTTTTTGTCCTTCCGGTGTTCGGCCACTGAAGGGGGGGGGGCGAAAAAAACAAAGTAAATTTTTTAATCGAGCAAAAAAAAACATGGATTTTAAGAATTTTTATTTAAGGTTTAAACGTGAAAACCGAATCTGTTCTTGCTTATAATATATACGTTATTATTTTCTATGCAAAAATATACAAAAAAAAGAAAAAAACGAAGGAAAATTTTTTTGGACGATTTTCGGAAATTCTATTGTTCGAATTTCCATTTCTGTTTCGTGCTAGAAACGTTAATTCAACTCGGAGACTCATTTTTCAGACTGTAGAGCCCACAGACAATTGATTTTATAAAAAGAAATTTGACTCATATCCTACAAATTGTTTTTTTGCCCCCCCGATTTTTCAAGCCAATTTCCAAGGGGGGGGGGTGACAAAAACTTTAAATATGATTTGCAATGGCCTTATTGTGATATTTCCAAAATTTGCTATGAAACCAACTACATACGACACAGTTATGTAAAGAGGAGAGATAGGCCATCTTGGATTTGGCCGCCATGTTGGATTTTATCAAAAAATCGCCGTTTTCGCCATGATCTGCCTAACCGATTTTAATTTCAAGACCACCATTGGAAAGCTGAGAAAAATGCTGTAAGAAACTTTCATCAAGTTAGGTGTGCAATGGCATGAACAAAATAGAACAATTAATTTTCTGTAGCAAGATTTTCCATTATATGAGAGTTGTAAAGCTTGATATAGATAATTAATTGTTTCCTTTATTTAATGCCACTACACATGTAATTTGATGAATGTTCCTTAAAGCATTTTTTCTCAACTTTCCGATGGTGGTCTTAAAATGAAAATCGGCGGGGGACTTATGGTGAAAACGGCGATTTTTCGATAAAATCCAATATGGCGACCAAATCCAAGATGACCGCCAAAATTTTTTTTACTCCATTTGAAAGCCCTGTTCTTTTTCTTTACAGAACCGGGCCACTTGTTAGTTGTTTCATGGCAAATTTATGAAATATCACATGATATAGATCTCAAGGTTTGCTCAAAATTAAACTTTTTTGAACCTGTTAGGCCTTTTGGCGAACGAGGGGTCCACTCTTTCGAGGTATCAAAAGTGTAATTTTTATTTTTTAACAATTTTCAAACAAGTAAGTGCAAAAGTTCCAATATATGAAAACCTCGTGTCAGTAGTGGCCCCGTTTCAGCGAGAATTACTCAGGTGAAGAAAACATACTATTACTTCCCCTATTCTAATTGGTGTCAGGCTAAGCTTTAATAATGAAGCCAAACTCATCGGAATAAGTATGGATAAAAAACTGAACTGGGCTGCCCGCCCACCTAGATTATGGAGTTAAGAAAGCAACCCGTCGGAATCAAATACAGGATTGTAGACCAAATGGTTCATCAGTTTATCTCCCCAAATCCTACCTAAAGTACCTAAAAACTACTCAACGTAACTCGTAGTGAACTACGCACAAACAGGGGCTCCTAATTGGAAACTGTTCCGCTCTTTATCATTCAAATAATGCCGCCTTGTAACTCCGAACTTGCTCTGCAATTACGGGACTCTTGCTTTATCTACGCATAACTTCTTCGGAAGTTTCCTTCCTAGATCCCAAATCCCGAAAGATGATCATTAAGACTGTTCCGGTGGCCTTTTAACCCAAAACCTTTCTGGCCTTCAAAAAAAGACCTCCCTGCTTGATCTGCGTAGGGGCACCCACGTTGTAATGCCAACTCTGCTTTGTGGTTCTGCCCCCCTGACGTGGTAGAAAACCTGGTTCGGCTGATCCTACAATGGTCAGAACGAAGGGGGTTCACTACAAGCGGCATCCTTCGGCGTCAGTATGAAATGTGGCGACCTCAGCGACTAACGTTATGAGAAAACACATGAAATCAGCAACAAGAATGCTGGAAAATTCAAAAAAATTGGCCCAAAGTGGTAAAAACTGTCGAAGGTAGCATCAGATACTAGTTATCAGCAGAAAGAGTTGCTATAGTGGACTCTCGGAAAAATGATGAGCGGATCGGTGAACAAATTGAAAAAAACCTGAACGAGCAGTGGAAGCACATCCAGAACACGATTAGTACTACAGAGTGCCAACGAGTGACTGATGAAAAGAATTGAGTCAGAAGTCACATATTGGCTGCAACTGTGACACGCCTGAGCAGAGAGAGATACCGAGATGCTGGAGCTAGACTTCACCGTCGTAAGAAAGGTCAGCACTTGGATTGAGGTACAATACGAGAAACTTCTTTAACCCTTAAATGCGCAATGTTGCTTTAAAACAATATAGTGAAAAACATCCCCAAAGTAAATTATGTTTACCGCTTTTAGAAAAGTAAGTTTTTTTTAGAATGATTTTTTTCAGCGTGCGCATTTAAGGGTTAATACGATCAACGGAATCATGAACGGAACCGTGCTAACTCCTGAGAGTTGTCTCTTTTAACTGTTACATTTAAGTTTATACAGAATAGTGCATCACTGAAGCTATCTATCTCGAAATTAGTACTTATCAAATTAACTAATTAAAGTGCTCTAAACATTTCCTCTTGATACTGATTTTGAATTTTTTAACGTAAGATTATTAGGCAATGAATTCCAAATCGGAATACCTCTCACGAAGAAAGAGTTACCGTACCTGGAAGTGAAGTGTCGTGAAATTACATATTTTCTCGATGTTCTCGTCTTCTCGCGTGTACACTGATGCTTCCAAAAGCAGGAAATCACAAGCAATGAAGTGAGCTAACATCAGACTTTTAAAGAGTCTTAGCTTGGTGTCGTTATTAAGGAAATTAGTAGTGACGTACTGCGTACGAAGGCTTGCATACACTTTTCCGCACTGTTTAAATATAAATTTATCGAAGTTAAAATTGGCTAAAATTCATATATAAAGAGAATAAAATTGGACCCAAAATCGAACCCTGGGGTACTCCTGATGATATGGGAAGAAAGCAAGAATAAACACCATTATTAAAGACTGTCTGAGTTCGACTGGTTAAGTACGATCGTACTAATTCTGTTGCATGGTTAGAAAAATCAAAGTTTTGAACCAGCTTATTGCACAAAATTTTGTGAGAAATCGTATCGAAGGCTTTTGAAAAATCAAGAAGTATTAGGACACCTTCGTCGTCCCTTATCTAAGATTAATCCTATGTCATCAAACACCTTTAACATTGCAGTTTTTGTGCTATGATGCGGACGATACCCAGATTGAATTGAACTCAACAAACTATTCTGATCAATATGGTTGCAAATTTGATTTTTGACCATCCGTTCGAATATCTTAGACAAGGCACTAAGAATACTTATTGGACGTTGCATTATTTAGAAAGAAAACTAAGAGTATATTCTCGAATTTTGTTCCATAATTTGATAACAGTCTATCAATTGTGTCAGAAGAATCCACAACAGGAGGATTATAGAATGCAGCGAGAAAAATCTTTTTGGTTGCCCAATACGATCGCAACTTCTACATACTCAGTATAAGACGATGCGGGTTCATATGAAGAAACATCAATAATTCTATACCTCAGATCATTTTCTAAGTACCTATATATCATGATACCACCACCTAGACATCCCTGATAATGTAATATCCGGCGATTCCCAAAACAGAATCATCAATACGATCAGTGAGCCAAGTCTCATTGACATGGACGATATCGACTGCAGCTAGTTTCTGTCCAACTGTCCACGTTCTTTCATCTGTAGAGTCTTAGACCGGAGTTCCCTCGCTGCTATTCCAAAGTGTTCATTCACAAAGACTCGCTTGTTTGTTGTAAATCCAATGTCCGTGAGTGACAGCTTACGAGAACATAAATAATGAGCGTAACATTTATAAAGCGTAAAAGCAAAGGGAATGCCTTTTGCGAGTCGTCTCTTGTCAACATGCGGGATATCATTATCAGTATATCCCAGAGAGCGACACCACATTGCTGAATATTTCATCAGATTCCTTCCTGTGCTAAATGGAACTCCGCTAACGACGAGATCATTAGCACGCATACCTCCCCGCTAGATACTCAGTAAAGTAAAGTCAGCCGCCAGATACTCAGCTTTACTGTCTGCGATTGAACCAACGAGTTGAGTACTGAGTTTTATTGCTTACCTCACGAATTTGCATAAATTCTTTCGCGATGTCCGAACTGAGCTTATCCATTTGCGTTTGTAGGGAGTCTTCTAGTCGTCTGATTTCATCCACCGTAGTCCTCTGGTACGTAGTAAATTGCGATTTCATCATTTTGGCCAGTTCCGTAATACTCATATCACCATCAACAGTCAGACTGGGAACCTTTGTAGATGAGTTACTGCGAAGCCGACAATCGTCTGTCATGATTAGAGTTCCCGAATTGAGAGACTGACCATGGCAACTCAGTAGCTCGCGAGAATTTGTCTTTGGAAACAACATTTCTATGCATTGTTGAATGGTGAGCAAGATAGAGCGATCAACAGAAATAGAATAAGATTAAGGGTGATGGACAAGCGGTGGATCCACCAACTCTGAACGAGGTTAGAAAAGCGGCGAGAGAGATGAAAACCGGTCAAAGCAGTTGGAAAGGACGGCATCCCTGTCGAACTTTTGACAATCGGGAGCGAACGGCTGTATTGTGCAACCATTCAGGTTATACAAAAGGTATTGATTGAGGAGGTTTGTTTACCTTGGTACGTTATTCACATGTGACAACGATGTGAGTCGTGAAGTAAAAAGGCGGATAGCGGCAGCCAACAGGACCTTCTATGGATTACGTAGTCTGTTGAGGTCCCGTAGCCTGCAACTCTGTACAAAACTCGAGCTCTATAAGATGCTAATTCTCCCGGTGGTACTCTACGGCCACGAAGCGTGGACATTGAAAGTGGCCGATCGACGAGCTCTTGGGGTTTTTGCGCGTAAAATCCTACGATCAATTCTTGGCGGTATATTAGACGAAGGAGTGTATGCCAACAAGCATACTCCTCAAATCAATCTTTAACATGCCAACTCAACACGTGTTTGTGGATTTCAAGGCGGCGCACGATACAGTATAACGAAATGAGTAGTGGTAGATAATGCTAGAACATGGCTTTCCGACGAAACTGATAAAAAGCTGTGAATAGAGAGTAGTAAGAAGTGAGAAGTGAGTACTGAGAAGTGAGTAATGCCTCGTGTCAGGTACCCGGTTCGTAGATCGAGGAAATGAAAAACCTTAGACAGATGTGATTGAGCTAAGATGTTGCCACACCCACAGTAGTCGTTGCTTCCGACGATAAGTGGTAACACTCGCGACATATGGGTCATACAAAACGATAAAACTATACTTTCTTCAACAATATTGTAGATAATAACTAGCTCTACAATTGCTTTTATATACCACTTTTTGTAGTCTGTTTGGCTGGGGCGCTGCAGTGAAAAATCATTCAAGTGTAGTTACTTTTTCATAACTATCAAACAAAATGAAAATAGATATACGCTTAACTAACTGCGTAAAAAGTAGCAGGTTTATACTCGGTCATAGATTTATTACTTGAAATTTGAAGCATCACAGTAAGCATTTGGGTTTTGCTAGCCTTATTTTTACTGTTAATTTAACACATGTTTTTCACACCTTTATACTGCATTCAACTTTCACATCAAAAGGTATCACGTGATTGATGGTATTTGAAACTAAAAGTTTAAAGCAAAATAACAGTCTTTAGCAAACATTCGCTTTGTTAATGATATTTACAAAGCGAAAAAATCACCTCCTTTTGGTCCAATTGCTGCTTTATTCCCTAACCTCATATTGAACCGCCCCATTGAAAAATGTGTTCTATTTCAAGCAATAAAGATCGCACATTAAAATTGGCAGCCAAACAAAAGCGGAGTCCGACCGAACGCGCAAAACTAACAAGTGGAATCGCTCCCCAGCCAAGCCAGCCAAGCCAGCCAGCCAGGCAGCGCGTAGTGCGAAACCGTTGAACAACGAAACATTTACTTTAATCAAATAATTTTCTAATAAATTAACTCACCATCAATGGGAAGATTTATGATCATTTCAGTTTGATAATGCTACTCCATTTCTCTTCCAGTAGCAGCGCAGCAGCAACCATTGTTGCTCGAACACTTGCCTCCGTCGTATCTCTGAACCAACTACCCACTCGAATCTCCCGGACAACCATTGTTTGTTTACTCGACGAATAGATTCAACAGTGGCAGTGGCAATAGTAGTAGCATGCCATGATGAAAAAAAAAAGAAAGTTAGAGTACCCGTATTTGCGAACTGATTTTTCGGTGCTGCTGCGCCGGGAGAAACAAATAATTTCTAGAGGGTGAACTGCCCTCTGTATGCATCCATCCTTGGTTTGACCGACAACTTCAGCCGAGCAGCCAGGAATAAAGGAATCGAACGCTACGCATGCACCTTCTCTATCAATTCCTAGAGTGACTTACGGGGGGGACGACAATCTTCGCACACACATCCATACCGAACTCTTATTGAGCCCGATAAATGCAGATCCGTCCGTTTCTTCTCCAGTCTCCAGTCAAGTTTTTGCTGACGGCGGCAGGCGGCACAGCCCGAGCCCAGCCCGACGGCGGTCATAAAGATGAAAGGGAGCTGTTTGGTTTTTATCGCTCAAATCACACTTTATTCTTTTTCTTGATTTTTTTTTCTTTCTCTTCGGTTTCCACTTTCTATTATTATGCTCGTTTGATCCTGCCTGGTCCGTAACCGTCGTCGTCGTTGTTGTTGTTGTTGTTGTCCAGTGCAGGTTCCGAAGAGGACTTGGGTGTGTGATTTGATTTGATTTTCACTTCTAGTGGCACTTTACGAACAGATAAGGTGATGGGTTTCTGTGCCCAGTAAGATGATGAAATGGTTCTAATTTTCCTAAACTGAACGTCGATTGTTGTAGGTACTTGCCCGAATCAGGACACAGCGACTATCACAGTGTGCTGTGAACTTCTTCATCTGTTTGCGTTTTCCATGGAAACGCCATAGTAAGACATTTCCCAGTGACTTTTTTTTCTCTTCTATATAATTTGTTGCACCGAGATCCAACCAACGATTCTTCCAGTACGGAAAAGACTCCAAAGACAATAAATCAGCTCAATAATCACAATATGTATTCGTCGGCACTGTCGCAACGATTGCAATCGGAGCCCTGCTGCTGCTGCTGCTGCCACCTTTATCGCCCCACAAGAAACAAACCCATGCCATGGGAATGGGATGGAGGAGTCACGGCCCTGAGAGCGAATCGGGGACTGCCATAAATCGCTAAATGCTCGCGTCGTTAGCTAAGGGGGTGGAATTAATTAAATTCCTTACCCAGAACCCGAACTGTTTGCCTGCCCTTCCCGTCTACTCGGACGGTATGGTCGCATAAAGTTACTCTACGAAGTGAGTTTGCTTTCTTGCATACAATTACAGGCTGCTTTCGTTCGGTTCAGCTTCTTTATCGATTATTACGGCTTTCGAATTAATGGCGCGGCATTTCTGGGAATGGAGTTTTTCAAGAAAATTTTTGCTTGGAACTCCTAAAAGACATTTTTAAAATACAAAATATTACTTTTGGTACATCGATAGTTTTGATATTTCTTCCCAAAATGACTCCGCAATTGTATCCACCGCAAGCTGAAGTCATCCGAAACGCAAACAAGCGTCTCTGCAATTCGTACCAGGAATGGCCCCCGGAAAGAAACGATGCGATGCGATGAAAACGGAATCGATTTCCTCCTCCTGCACGTACCGTACGTACCGTACGTTCGAGGGCCGATCGCATCCTCCGATGGTCGGTCGAGGTTAAGCATTAATGCTTAATAGTCCCAGCCAGTCAGCAAACAAGCTGCACACAAGTAACGATTAGAATAATCAGCGGAATGCTGCCCGGAGGACATTCCGGATCGGATCTGGCTCTCCTCCCTGAGCCGAACAACTTGCGACTGGCTGACTCGCATTCGCCTGACCCTTCGTCGTTGATTGTCACTTCTCGGAAGCATTGATTAGCATACGAGCTCACATTCGGAGCCAGGTCCAGAACGGTTCCATGTTTGCGAAATGTACATATTTCTCTCCCGTACGCAACACACGGTCGCTCACATATAAAAACCGGAGGACACGTTTCCTTCGCCGCACAAAAATAGGGATTAACATTTGATTATATATTATTTATATGCAAAAAAGGACCCATTCCGGTGTACATTTATGAGCCCATCAATTAATTTTAATGATATTCTTACCAACTTTCGTTGCTCGGTTGGTGCCGTGTTTGCGTTGGCGAAGCACCATTCGTGGTCCAGCGGAACCGTTCCACAATATCATCATCATCATCATAATCATCGTTATCGTCATCGCCATCATCATCGGACTTCGGTAGAACCGAACGTCCCGTGAATTAAATATGCTTACTGCTTATCCCCCCAATTCCCTAGGCTGACCGTGGAAATAAAAACCGAAATTGAATGCGAACCGTTCGCCCGTAAAACGATGGACTGGACAATGTACCTACAGGGTAGTGTAGAGGTACGCACTCACATCCTACCACCACGAGAAAAAAAATGCGTATGAAAGGTAGGTACCTTCTTTTCCAATTTCCGCCCGATCCCGCTCCGATTATACATACATACATAATGGAAACTTTTTAGGATCTAATAAATATTCGCCCGGCTCGTGACGTGACGTTACGCTGGCAAACAAACAATCAAACAAACGGCCGATGGCCGTCCAAAACCCCTTTTTATCACACAGTAGGCGGATTGTTTGAAGAAAGGCAATTTCTTTTCGGGGCCCTTTTTTGCGAATGAAGTTGTTGTTCGGTATTTCGGGGGTTGTATGGAAATGAAAATCAATTCAAATTTAAATTTGCGGAAATCATGCTTCACAATCGAATGCTACCGTGCTGGTTTGTAAACCGGAACGCTGTGAAGAAATATATAAAGTAAAAGATAGAAACTAAAAAGTAAAAAGTAAAAAGTAAAAAGTAAAAAGTAAAAAGTAAAAAGTAAAAAGTAAAAAGTAAAAAGTAAAAAGTAAAAAGTAAAAAGTAAAAAGTAAAAAGTAAAAAGTAAAAAGTAAAAAGTAAAAAGTAAAAAGTAAAAAGTAAAAAGTAAAAAGTAAAAAGTAAAAAGTAAAAAGTAAAAAGTAAACAGTAAAAAGTAAAAAGTAAAAAGTAAAAAGTAAAAAGTAAAAAGTAAAAAGTAAAAAGTAAAAAGTAAAAAGTAAAAAGTAAAAAGTAAAAAGTAAAAAGTAAAAAGTAAAAAGTAAAAAGTAAGCTTAGCTTAGCTTAGCTTAGCTTAGCTTAGACTGATTGCACATATCAATGGTTGCACTCAGTGATTGATCCGAATCAGTGAAATTGCACAATGAATCAAACGAATGGGGTTTGGAGTGACCGGTCATTCTCACTGTGCAAAATTCAGTGACTCGACATATGAAGGATCAATAACTGCGCCGGCCACGTCCTTGCAATCAGGTGGGATTGGGGAGGGAGTGTTAGTGTAATCTTTGTTGTTTTAGGGACCGTGTTAACCTCTGCATCCCAGCAAAGATTACAGGAAGGAGTTGAATTTTGTTAGTAACGTAGGTTTCGTTGGATCGGGATTCACCTTGATAAGTGATGTGATCGTTTTTTTTTTGTAAAGATTATGTATTTTTTATATTTATTCTAATAGCGTTGTTCTTATATTCAATATTCATTCATTTATAAAAATAACATCAAACAGTCGTTTCCACTTGGGGCAATCAGATATATCGAAACACATGCCGATATCGAAATTACCTAATAAAATAATCCGCGTAACTAGAAATAGAGGATGTACCAGATTAAGACGAATTGCAATAGTAATCAATACGACTGTATCAAATCAAACGCGCCATTATTCAGGGTATTCGGCCTTTTAATTCGTGCCACTGCTCGTTTGCAGGTCGCTAAACTGAGACGTTGTCGGCCTTGCCTTACATGGTGGGAAAATATCAAAAGTGTAGTACAAAGATATAAAAGCATGACCCATGATGACTGAAAAATATTGGCATTGAATAGGGAGAAGTTCCGTACAACATGCAAGAGTCGGATTCTAACAGTTGGGGTATGCCTGAATTTTAACATTTAGACATTTATCTCCAAATATATTCGTTTTCCCCAGAGACCGATGCGGAATCTTCAGAAATAGTTTTCCTTGCGAATAATCTATAGGATGAGACAAATATTAAGCGACTATTGTGCACTTTCAAATTCGTTGATCGAAATGGCTTCTGCTATCAACACTAATAGAAGAGATTGAAGAGATTCTCAGGAATAGATGGTAAACTGATATCAACCCGTCCAGCAAGCATTCCGTACTGGCCGAGAACTACTAGGACGTACTGTCTTCCTTCTATTTTCGACTGTTCGATTTAGGACTTCCAACGAAATTTTGATAAGCTGTTTATAAGACGCGATACTTTTGTATCGTTTTCGTCAATAAGTTATAGAAGGAGCACAAATACTAATCTCAATCCCATGAAAATAGACACATAGCATTCAAAATATAAAGTTCAATGCCACTGTTTCGCTCGAGTGCGATGCCATAACAGGACAGAGATGCCAGATCTCTGCAAAACAAATTTTTCATCCACTCCGAAGCCTAAATAGAACAGCCCGAAATTTAATTGCACAATATCTCAAGCTGAGATACTGTCTACAGAAGAATGCACTCGTACCCGTTCCGCTCAACTTTTAATTAACTTGAGCACAATTCTGGCATGCGTCTTCAGAAGGTCGCATAATGCATGCAAAAGGGTTGATTATGCGACCTTCCGAAATCCAAAGCCAGAATTCTGCATCACCACCAACTGCACTCACATTAAAAACACATCATCACATCTGGTATCCCTGGTCAGCCAGGAATACCGGGAACATCAGACTTCACTGAAAATTTTATGCGGCTACTCAAAAAAAACCGGAGCGAAAACTGTTCGAAAGAACAAAAAATGCCATTTGTGGAACAATCTTTCTTTCTTATGAGTCTCTATAAATCTTACGAGACTTGATCACAAATGTACTCCAAATCTCTTGAACCTGTGCATATCATTTTATTTGGAAATAGACTTCAAAAGTCCAACCCGCAGACATCGGCTCATCTGGTAGCCTTGAAGGCAGCAAACAGCAAGCAGAAAATTTTCAGCAGCTATAGCGAGGGGTTAAGTTTTCCGATTCGGAGTGTAATGTAATTATTTGAATATTTGAAATAGTGTAGATATAAATTCTTCCATTACCTACTTAGGCAAATACATTCAAATTTGTTAATAGCAATTGCTTTAGTTTGCCACAATATTGAATATTACATTGATGATCTACTTATTGCGTAATAAACGCAAGTAATAATTGGTCATCTTATAGCCCCTCGCTTTGAAACAAAGCAATATATCTTTTGCGATCACCACAAAAGTGCATGAAGTACAAGGCGACAAAAGCATTTATCTCTGCCTCTTTCTCACGCACATTAGAGACAAAGACTAACAGCCCCGTACTCGCTGAATCGAGTAAGAGAAAGGAACGAGCTGAATTGAAATGAAATTAAATGATATAGTTGATACTTCCTTTAGCGATATTTTCCTCTTAGGACATTATTTTCGTAATCCTAAGCTGACATCGAATTCACAGGTCACTTTTACACATAATCGGCACTTCTTTTGTAATTTACCGCCTAGAAAACACTGATAAAATTACTATTATTCTCCACGTTCTTAGAACATCTTCTTTTTCACTCCATGGTTGCCAAAACTCTCCTAAAAAGTAAAAAGTAAAAAGTAAAAAGTAAAAAGTAAAAAGTAAAAAGTAAAAAGTAAAAAGTAAAAAGTAAAAAGTAAAAAGTAAAAAGTAAAAAGTAAAAAAGTATTTCGTCGCTTTCGCTTCGATTTTTTAAGTTTTCGACTTCTTGACAGTTTTTTTTTCGAATATTTTATTCTCACGCTTTCGACTTTTTGGCTATTCGACTATTAGAGTTGTCGATATTTCTCCTTTTGACTTTCATACTTTACGGTTGTTCGACTTTTAAGTTATTCAACTACTTTTCACTCTTTTACTTTTCTACAAGTTTATTCTCTTACGTTTGGACTTTTTGACTTAAACACCTTTAGGGTTGGAGACTGAGAATTTTCAATCTTTGGATTTTTCGAATTATAGACTTTTCGACTTATTTTCTACTACTTTATACTGGAGCCTTGCTCACCTAGAAATCCTGGCTTCGTCATCAAAGTGGTAATGCGTTTTCACGCTTCGGCTTATAATTCAGTCAATTCCTGATAGATAACCAAGCTCTTTACACCAATAGATTGGAAAATCGAATTGGAAAATATAGAAAACTATTAATTTGCAATGCGCGCCATTGAAAAATTGAAAATAACTCTAATAACTCTAACTAAATTTTTGCTTCGTGACTGGTTGGAGTAATTTCCAATTATTTTTGAATAAGTTTTGATACAATTCAGGAGCCAACGAGAAAGTTGATGGAAAATTCCATTTAATTCTATTATAACAAAGTTACAAGAGAATTAAATGGAATTGGAATTGATTGCCAATTGGCTCGATAATTCCTTATTGTGATGTACCACCGACGGCAGCACGAGCGGTGCCGCAGCAATTTTAATTTCAATATTCGTCACATTGAAAACTTGTCTGCCGTGAACAAGTGATAGAAATTTAAACCAAGTTAACACCAAATCAAACACTATTGACCGCAACAAATGCGCAGGAAAATGAATTAAAACCAAACCAAATGTTTTGTTTTGATAATTATTGCTGGCCCAAAAACCTTTATCAGTGGAGAACAACAGCAGTTTCAGTGACATCTTTTGCATCTTCATATAAGAATTTGTTCGTTTTTAAAAGAACGATTTTCGGTAATTAATGAAACTTAGGAAACTTGGAACTTAGGGCTTCTCACTCGGTTTTCTTTAGCAACACAAATCTATCCATCACCAATACTACAGTAATACGTGGCGTAATTTTTTTTGGCAGCCAAAGGTGAACGGTTCACTGGTAACTTTGCTCTTCTGTTCAGACTGAAAGTGTAATGCTCCATTTTGTTCAACGTAGATGATGGAATGATGGACCACGAAAAATAGGCGGGACCGATTCTTGTCGCTTGCTCTGGTACATAATACGAGGTAAGTCGGCGAACAGCATTATTCAAACGCTAGCTGAGCTACTGCCAACATTTTATTGGCATGTCTGAATGCGACAAAGGAGGAATCATCGGAATATCTGGCTGCTGAATTTCTGGAATTGGCAGGAAATATGCTGCTCGCGACAACAAAACGACCAGAATTATCGTCACTTGCAGCATCCGCAACAACGAGGAGTTTAACAAATTGCTGCCCGCTGTCACCATTCATTGCGCAGAGAGGTGTCCTTCCGAATATCCAAGCTGTTTGGTTGTTGCCCAAGAAGACGGAAAAGAAGGCTTAAATTTGCAACGTTCTACGATCACCTCTCGCGAGGTTCAGATATCCTTTCATCTGTTGTGGTCAGTCTCGGAAAGTACCAAGGCGGTCACCAAGCACACCAAGCTCGAAGTAGACGCTTTCTTTCCGTCAGGCTTCTGTTAATCATCAACAATTGGCCCTTTTCAGAACCAAAATACAATAATTGAAGATACAATTAAATTTTCTCATCAAACAATTCGCTGCAATTTCCGAAACTGTAAAGCGTCTAAGCAAACTGTTTTCTTTATGTATGTACTCAATTTTCCTGTTTTGCACTTGAAAAATGCCTTTCTAAGTTTTCGGTTTGGATACTACGATATAACTTTAATGATAACTAATGCTTTGAAATGTTTAGCAATGGAGCAAAATATTTTAAACTGTTCAGATAATTCAATGGCCCTGAAAAGGGCCGTTGATTAAGATAATACTTTTATAGCTTTCCACGGAAAATCTGGCGACGGATGACCGGCGAGCTGATGCACCGATTTTCAGGTTGAGATGATGCGTTCCGCTCCGATTTGTTGCTGCAGCTCACTTCTTTTCGTGTGGTAGTGTTTATACCACACACACACCTAGGACTATCAACAAGCCTATTTGCCTTTCTCTTAGATTGGCCTCCTTTGCCACGTCTAGACATGTTGAAATGTAGTCAGTGGATTTTTGGAAAAGTTAGCTCTCTGAAAATATGAATATGGGTATGAAATGGAGAGAGTTACCTGGAAGGGGCGTCAAACATAGCTCTGGCTCTCTCAAGCTCACACCTGGCGCCTCCACGCAGATCTAAGTCTCACACATCGTCTGTCTCGTAACGGGCGGCTGAAATGCTGTGTCCCGCAAGCTATACCTAAGATGGCAGGCCCATCAGCGGGATGTAGGTATCGCGACCCCGGTGAAGTAGTATACCGAAAATTACCAATTACCACAAACAAAGAAGAAAGAAATTCAGGGCGAAACAATCGGTATAGGACACGGCAAGGGACAAGGAAACGATTGGAAACTTGGTACCTGGAATGTCCGAACTCTCCGTGAACCGGCCCGGGCCCGTGCTGGCTTGCTTGCTCAAGAGCTGCATCAACTCGGAGTGGAGATCGCTGCTATTCAGGAAGTTCGGTGGTCAAATTTCGGAGAAAGGGAGTTCCTTGCAGTAGACCCTATTGCACGCACTTCTTTCAAGTACCACATCTACTACAGTGGCGGTAAGAAAGCAGAACATGGAGTCGGTTTCGTAGTGTTGGGAAAACAAACAACGAGTTATTCGTTTGAGGCCCGTAGACGACCATGTATGCGTGTTGAGGATTAAGGGCAAATTCTTCAACTATAGCCTAATCAACTTATACCGACAAATGATAAATCCGATGATGCTAAAGATGAGTTTTACGACAGGTTTGAGAGGACCTATGGAGAGTGCCCAAAACACGACGTGAAAATCATCATAGGAGATGCAAATGCGCAGGTCGGGAGAGAGGAATTCTTCCGTCCAGTCATTGGAAGAGATAGCCTTCATCTGTCGACCAATAATAACGGTCTGAGGCTCATAAATTTTGCCACGGCCAGAGGAATGGCCATCTGTAGCACCTACTTTCTACATTCGAATGTTCGGAAACACACCTGGAGGCATCCAAATGGAGACTCTAACTCTCAGATTGGTCATGTCTTGATTGACGGTCGACAGTTTTCGGATGTTATCGATGTACGGTCTTTTCGGGGACCAAATATCGACTCTGACCACTATCTCGTAGTGAGTAAGATTCGCACAAGGCTGTCGAACACGGCGAAAGCTCGCGCTGAGAGGACGCTCTGTTTCAACATCCAGTGGTTAACGGCAGACGGCGTAGCAGCGGAGTACGCCAGGAAGCTTGACCAACGAATCGCAGAACAGCAGGGAGAAGGAGAAGATAAAAATGGGCTGTGGAGGAACATCCATGGTGCCATCGAAACAGCTGCGAGACACTGGTTTGATGCCGACTGCCAGAGAGTGACAGATGAAAAGAACCAGGCCAGGAGTCGCATGCTCACTGCGGCAAGGCGTCAAAACAGGGAGAGATACAGAGAGACTAGAGCTGCGGAAAAAAGAATCCATCGTCTAAATAGCGATACGCCAGCAACGACACACGGAGTTTCTATAAAACGGTGAGATGCAGGAATTTTGCCATGCCTGTGATGTGCCATGATAGTTCTGGCAACCTGCTTACCGACAAAACGGCGGTAGCAGCCAGGTGGAAGGAGCACTTTCAGATACTGTTGAATCGAGAGGTAAATGCGACGATCAGCAGGGACAGGATAGGAAATTGTAAGCGATGGCCAAGCAGTGGAGCCACCAACACAAGAGAAGGTTAAGAAGGCAATCAGTGAGCTGACAAACGGTAAGGCTACTGGGAAGGACGGTATCCCGGCTGAACTTCTAAAAGCGGGTAGCGAGCGGCTGTACGAAGCAATCCATCGGATCATTGTCGGGATCTGGGAGAAAGAACAAATGTCGGAGGAGTGGTTGGATGGCCTCATTTGCCCAATTTTGAAAAACGGACATCGACTGGAGTGTAAAAACTATCGAGAAATTGCATTGCACAATTCTGCCTAGAAGGTGCTTTTCCGGACCGTATCCTGTTCTGCAGACTGAGACCGTTAGCGGAGTCCTTCGTCGGCGAGTCGGCGTCGGCTGGTTTTCGTCAGGGTCGCTCCACGACGGATCTCTGCGTCAGTTGCTAGACAAGTTTCGGAAATACAACTTGCAGACACACCATCTGTTTGTAGACTTTGAAGCGGCGTACGATTCAGTTAAACGAAATGAGCTGTGCCAGACGTCGCATCGTGGGATGAAACCCAAATCTAGGTGGACAAATGTAATTACACTAAAACCGTTAGTCCTAGGTATATAGTATGTTCGGAGTAAATTTGCTATTTTAACTTCTGCATTTTTCGTGTATATGACATTAGGGTGACCATCATAGTAAGCGAGTGCAAAATATACACTTTTTTATGGCTTAAGTTAGCTGAATAAAATGTTCAGTTAAAGAAAGTTAAAGAACACTAAATTTTAAGTAACTTTGCCAAAGTTACAGGTGATGGGCTGGAGCTATTTAAAGTTTTTTGGTCGGGGTGGACCTAAAAAATCCGTTTTTTTTTCTTTATATCTTCTTTCGTGTTTATTTCTCACAAATCATGCCTTCTGAGCACTTTAGTACGAATGAAAAACGCACATTTTGTTTGAAGGAATCAAGTTGCTATCTCGTTCGGTTCCGAAGCTACAGGCATTTTTTCGAAAAAATACGTTTTTTTTTCAAATGTCAATAACGTAAAAACTGCTCAAAAGCAGCAAATCAAATTTGGTATAAATGTTCAGTAATATATTGGCCTCCGAAATTAATTGAGATCACATCGGTCCAGGTCGGCCCTTTTTTGCTAGACCGTATTGAATATTGAAGTAAAAATTACCGTTTTACTTACCAAAATCACAATTTTTACGTAGATAGAATGGATTAAAAAAGCGAAAATAAGTCTAAATGATTGTATTTATCTTAATCAAGTATAATTAAAAGCGGTATAACGGTATATTTGATGACTTCCCATTTTCCGATTATAGTCTTTGAGACTTTTCTGTCTTTCGACTTATAGACTTTTCGATATTTCATAGCTCTTTGCCTTTTAGCCTTTCGATTTTTCTAACTTTCGATTTTTAACTATTTGATTTCACAACTTTTATTTGACTATTCAACTGTTGGACTTTATGTTATTTAGACTGTTCGATTTCAACATTTTGATTTTCTACCTTTTCGACTTTTCGACTTTTCCATTTTCCTACTCCTGACTTTTGAGAAAATTTTTAGACTTTAAGACGTTTGGACCGTTCGGTTTTTGAAAATTGATTTTGCCGTTTTTTCACTTTTGGATTTTTCGATTCTTAGACATTGCTCGTGCAGCCCTTTTGCCACTGGAACGAACTGATGGGCCAAAAAACCGAAGCAAAGAGTCAGTTAACTACGAATCTGAGGAGTAAAAAGCACCAGAAGAAGGACAGAGAACGTGAAGAATAAGAACTACTATTCCGTACTAATTACAAGCGTAAGTTTCTTGTAGAAGCTACACACAGAAACCTGATAGGGACAAGGGACGAAACTGGATTACAAACGAGCGCGAGTTGGTCGATAGGTGGAATCAGTGCCCATGGTAGATAGTAATGTTCCAGCACTTGATCTTCAAGAAGTTAAACGAGAAATCGGGTTATTGAAGATCAACAAAGTCGTCGGTAAAGACCGTCTACCAGCAGAGTTTTGTAAATATGGCCGAAAAACGCTCTATGGTAGGTTATTTCCAAGATTAGAGAGGAGGAGAAGCTACCGGAGGAATGGATGGTAGCAGTAGTTTTCCCCATCTAGTAAAAGGGTGATCGGCCTACCTCAAAATGCTCTCTAAAACCGATAGAACCGATAGAACACAGTCACCGATAGAACACAGTTTCAAACTATCAGGCGGACGTAATTGGGAACTCGTGCCACCACGGATCAATGTCGAGGATCAACGTGCCCACGTTTTACATCATTATTAGTTTCAAAGCAGCATACGATACAATCGATCGAGATCAGCTAAGGTAGATAATGCATGAATACGGGTTTCTGGACAAACTGAAGCGATTGTTTACAACTGGATTGGATCGAGTGATGTGTTTCGTGCGCATTTCGGGAACACCCTCGATACCCTTCGAGATGCGGCGAGTGTTGAGATAAGGTGACGGCTTATTCTGCTTGCTTATTCTGCATATCGCTCTTGCGGGGGTAGCCAAATCCTAGGCATTGATATCACAGCAAGGAACAACACAGCGACGGCGGAAATAATCTGCGCCAGACCGAAAGCGGATTCTAGAAGGATTGGGCCAAAAATAAATGTGTCGAAGACCGAATACATGAAAGGAAGGAGCTCAAAGAATACAAACGTGCGGCTCCCACGCACGGTAGCCATTGACGGCAACGGACTAGATGGGGTAGCTGAGTTCGTGTATTTAGGATGACTAGTGACCGAGGACAACATTACTAGTAAGGAGATCGAGTGTTGCATTCAAGCGGGAAATCGGGTTTACTTTGCCCTTCGCAAAACACTACTATCGAGGAGCATACGTCGCCGTACGAAGCTGAACTTTTGGCTTGATTTCACATTTTTCGATATTAGAGTTGCAATTTTTTGTTTCTAATTTACAGCTTTTACATTCCTAATTGGCTCCTTTTGGCAGCCAAAACATAGCAAGCGCCGACTTGTCAGGAGTGTGTAATAATCTGCTTATCCACCAACCAAGGCAGTCGATTCCATCACCATCGCCTCGGCCCACCTTATTAGAAAATGATTACTTATACGGCCGGACTACTTTGATGGGATGTTTAGAGAGGTCATTTTTGTTTTTTCCGAAGAAGAATTATAGTCCCAAAGGGGGTGATCGGACACCCGGCAGCACCCGCCGGTACCGTCATTGACGTAATAAATAGTCTAACCCCTTCTTGACGACGGAACGGACATTCATTGTCTAGACTGCTGAAGAGAACTGAAAGATGGAAAGAAACGAGGCTGTGCTGTGCACACCCTTTTCCGAAGGGGGAAGAGCTCATTCCGACGCTGGTGCTGCTGCTGCTGCAGCAGCAGGTTGTTTTTCGATTGCAGCCAGCAGGACGACGCACGGTGGAATAGCGGTGAGTGGAGGATAAAAAAATAAAAGAACAACCGAAAGAGTTTTTTTGGGTAACGTTTACACACCCGGAAACTAAGCTCTTGAAGGGTTATGGGCACGAGTCGATCCCGTCTTGAGATCAATATACGACAAAACAGAAGGGTCAGTGAAGTGTGTGTGTGTTCTTTTACAACGTGTTTATAGTTTATCAATTTATCCGTTCATTAAATGCCGTAATGGAATTATAATTCTTGGTCACTGGAGTAACGAAGGGGGTGTTCCGGGGAAAGGTTATCGTTTGGGAAAAAATGGAACATTTTTTTCTACCAGTAATTTTACTTTTCTTTTCGTTTTGTCGTTTGTATTTATACAAAAACTTACAAAGCAATTTTTACAGTTGAAATTTACTTCGCAAATGGTTACTTTGATGTCACCAACTCTTTCCGTATTTGACAGACTTTAGCAAAGAAAAAGAACGTTAACAGAGGTGTGCTATTTGGAACCGAACCGGTAAGGTTGAGTGCTTTTTTCGTCGTTATTACCACATCAAGTCCATATGTTACCAGCCGAAACACAGGTAGCTACATTTATGAACATGTTTAAAGACAGTCACATAGGGTCCTTCTCACTTTGTCTCCCCCCGGCTGGAAAACGAACTTCCAAAGCCACAAATCCATTAGTTCACACAGAGAGAAAACAAGTAGGCTGCTGCTCGTGCTCTTCTACTATACGTCTAAATAGGACAAGGGGTTGTGTCACTTCAATCTGTCGTCACAATTTATTCCACTTTAAATCATCCCGTGCCGGAAAATCCTGCTCACTTTTCACCGACCGAATGGCCGGTCGAACCGACCGGCCGACAGCATCCGGTCCATCCCGGACAAGTCGTGCAAAGCGGAGGATAATTTCCTTTAAAAAATTGAGACATTTCCCTGGTTTTTTCTTTCGGCAGGCAGATTTTCGCTTTCATCATGTTTATTGCATGCGATTTATATGCCCGATTCCGGTGTGCCGTTGTTGTTGTTGTTGTCGTTGTTATCGCAGTCTATCCCATCTAAATGTCACTCGGCCAACCCGGGCAAACCCGGTGTTGTGGAGGGAGTTTGTTGATGAAATTTCAAATCAATCACGGCACAAATCAACCCTTCAGATTCGATTAGAGAGAATGCCTTCCGCAGAGAACATAGCAAACAATGGCTGCACTAGACAAAGTGGAAAAATGTGTGGATTTGAATTTAAATCGCTTCGGTCAACTGCCTGGTCTGATCTGTCATTGGCAGTCGAAACAGGCTTTAGCCCGGTGATGGCAGTTGGAAAAGATTACGCAAGGAAATGAGAATTTTAAACTTTCACTGATGATAAAAAGGGCTGATGGAAAACGAACACCCGATGCAGGAGGGTTGCATGTTTTACCAATGGAATTAGCATAACATCAGAAGGATCAGAACAACAAAATGGAGTGTGCATTACTTACCGGGTGATGAAGACTTGCGCCGGCTCAAGTTTAACAGGCCCTTCCGACTGTCGGGTGATTCTGCACGGCCTGCTGCTGCTGCTGCTGCTGTTACTCCAACCGTCAAACGTCGCTTTGCGTCGTCAAACTCATCGTCGACGACCGGCCGATCCAAGTCATTGCCGTGGCCACTCGTGCGCCCACCGCCGCCACCACCAATTTCTTCTTCATCTTCCGCATCGTCGTCATCGTCGTCGATAGGTGGATCATCATCGTCGGTGTTGTTGTTGTTATTTTTGCTGGTGTTGCTACCTCCGCCGCTACCGTCCTGAATGGACGTTCGATCCGGTGACATCGGCGGTTGCTGACGGTAGTGATGATGCGGTGGAAGCTGACCGAACTGTGATTGATGATGGTGATGATGATGCTGATGATGCTGGTGAAGCTGATTCGGGTGGATCTCGAAGTCATCGGGCTGTTCGAGTTTGAACTGATGAAAACTGCCGCTGTTATTGGTGATGTTGTTGCTGTTGGTAGCATTCGGCGCTGCTGCTGCTGCTGCTGCCGCCGCCGTCGTCGTCGTCGTTACTGCCGATGACGATTGAGAATGCAACGCTTGCTGTGATGATGACGGCTGTGGCAGCGGCGGCAATGCATAGAAATTCAATTCACGTTCTTCGGAGTCTCTTTGATGTCTTTGATGTTGTTGCTGGTGATGGTGGGATGACACTGTTGCTACTGCCGACATTGCTGCCGGAGTTGGACTGCTAGTGGGCGGGAGTGGTAGCATCGTGGTCGGCGAGGAGCGGTGATGGTGATGCAGCGCCAGTGGCATGTGAGGTTGATGGTGATGGGGATGAAGATGCTGCTGCTGTTGTTGCTGTTGGCTGTGATTCTGGTGATGATGGTGAGGATGATGCTGATGATGCTGATGATGATGTTGGGGAGGATGATGATGATGATGAATGGAATGATGTGTGAAATGAGGTGGCGGTGATCGAGTGGTTTGATTTTGTCTTGCACTTTGTTCGTGCGGGTTTATATCGCCGTCGAGTTCATCCCTTTCCTTCTTGATCGAATGCATCAGCGGGCCGAAGCTAGCGATGCTGGACGACGGGGATGATGTGGAAATTTGTGGACTCGTGGTCTGCGGCAGACCCATCGTATTCGGTCCTAGAGGATATGTCGACATGCTTTCCAGCATGCTTCTTTTCAGCAGTAAATTACTCTCGTTCAGCAGCCCAAGGCTGGGATTTTGTAGCATCATTTCGCGGATGGTCAGCAGACTGTTGGGAATCGCGTGCTGCGAGATCGATGTAGTAGGCGATGTGGGATTCAGTGGTGGTATTCCCAGCCCTGCCGGTAACATAGCAGGCGGCAGCAGGGACTGCGCGGGTTGACCAGCGGAAACGCTTGGCAACGGTACAGGGTGATGCCATTGTGCATCACTGCTTAACCAAATTTTACCTGCAAAAGATAAAAAACAATAATTTAGGTTTGTTTCACACAAAAGAAAGCTACTACGTTCCAAACAAGTATCGATTGGCAAAAGAGCTTCAACCTTGAACTGAAATCACGTCTTTGACAGTGTATCATAGTGGACGACGAAAACGATCAGTTTTACTCTGACGTTTCACCGGCACCACCACCCCACCACGCCATTTGGGTGATTCCACGTCTTATCAGTCTGTGCACCGCCGTCTTCGGCAGACACTGGTTTCCCTCTCTCCCTGACCCCGGAAAGACGGACGTAGTTTTGTTAATTCCTGGTTTCTTCCACTTCCTCTGATGACTTCCATTCATTTATTCGTTCATTCATTTACTCGCTCACTTACGACGCCCGGGGCGCGCGTATGCCGCAGTAGTACTACCGTGGCTCAATACATACACCTACACACATATTGTATGTACACTCTCACACCCGCCGTGGTAGCGCGGGTGAAAGGACACTGCCCGTAAGGGCAGTCAGTGCGGCGGTGTGGCGCGGTCTGCGGTGGTTACGTACGGTGTGTCAGATCCGGATCGATATCCTTCAAGCAACGGCCGGTAGCCGTTGATTGCCGTTGCGGTGTTTTCTACTGCGAAAACAACAGCGCGATGTTTGCGGTGGGCACAATATTCGACATTAAAGCTTGCCTTGGATTTGCACACACACAGACACACCCATACACACATACGAGCTGTCGGCATCGACGACGAAGAAAGTCTGATGCTGGCTAGCTGAGCTGAGAAATATGGTTCAACATAGAAGCTGTGGTGGCAGTACACTAACTACCTACCTGTTATTTTGGTGAAGCAGGCTTTGATTTCGATTAATTCCTCTTAAAGAGCTCAAAAATGTTATCGAATCGAGTGTTTGAATACAGAGACTTGAAAACATGAAATCCAAGCGAACTGCGGCATTTCTAGACATTCGATAGCGGAACGTCAAAAGTTACACATCAAAATAATGAGTCCAATAGCATTGAAACGGTCACGTTTAGCAAAACGTATTCGACGTAGCAGAAGCTCCATGATGGATTTTGTTCTTGATAACATAAAATTATAATTGTTTGAATTGAAATTGTTTGAACTGAATTGAATTGAATTTAAGTAACATTTCATACAATTTAGCGCATATTATAATTAACCTACTCAACATCGACAAATCGTGCCTGACTATCAATCGTCGTCATTTGAAATAGTCACTAACTTCAGCTGAAGCTTGCTTAAAACGTTCTGTTCATCAAATGAAACAAATCGCTTGATGTATAAAGCGAAGGTAAAAGAAAAACAGCTTCATTTATTTGTTTTCAGGATGCCGAGCCCTAGTCAGAATACTGAAATATTTCCGCTTTTTGGGCATTCTAGGATCTGCCAGGAAAGACTTTGGAATATTTTTCAAGTATTTCGAGTGATACATTGATCAAACAAGCAGATTTCCAAGCTCTGCGAATAGTGGGATTAATTATAGAAATTAGAAGATATCTGTGAACGATGATGAAGAGGAAGACGCTATGCAAGGATTCTGCTCTGGGGATGCAGAAAAATTCGTGAAGAGACAATAGGAGACCGGGGCATTTAATATGCTGGAAGCTACAATATCGGGACATTTAAAAATAGTTAAAAGCGGGTTTCCCTACTATAAGTCTGAAGAAATGAAAGAAAAATTCCTGATAGGCTTAGAGCCGTTTGTCAGACTTCGATGAAAGCAGAAATTTTTTCAATCGTTGGAAGCGCTGGCAATAAAATCTAGCAAGGGAAATAAATCACTAAGCGTATTATATCTGCTTGAATTTTACTTTGCTAAGGAACAATACTGAAACAAAAAGTTTGCAAATAGAGACATTTACTGAAAAACATCGACATTTCTATTGATTCCGAATAATCTGCCAATACCGGAATATTACCGGTACTACCGGTATTTTCTACGCCAATACCGAAATCGCGGTTTTCACCAAAAGCACCCAATACCGACAGCCCTACTCATAAGTCTCCGAAGTCTTCCGTAGTGCGTGCTTTATAATAGCTCAGTATTTTTCGATAGACCATAGTTCCTTAGGCCTTTGGGCGGGGGGAGGGGTTCATGTCCTTGGGCACGAAAGTCGGGGTTGGCTTCGTACCACTCCAGAACACCCCTTGAATAGTGGCATGAAGCTAGATTGTGATTAGATAATGAGGCTTCGTCAGCATCTGGGTGTACAATTTCCGGGCCCGTGACATTCCCACCGTATTTTGCCGTTCGCGACGATTTGTGCGTATGCAGTACCTCCCGGTTCATAGCTCTCTGAACGAAGGACTTGGACAGATTCAACTATTTTGGCCATATCCCTGACCGCAGCATTGGGATTCCGCTTAAACGCTTTCACGACACGCTTCTGATCCTGACCTGATCACTAAAAGAACAACCATTCTGACCGCATTTCTCCTTTTGTTCGATGCTCAAAGTTTCGTGGTAACGTTGAATAACGCGACTCACCGTTGACTGCACGGTTCCGAGTTGTTTTCTGATGTCCCGATGAAAGAGTTGAGGCTTTTCCAGATGCTTGCGCAAAATCAATTCGCGACGTTGCTCTCCGCCATTTTTTCCAATTTTTGAAAAACTGACAGCGATAAAAATACAGTGTAAACAATACACTCTAAACTACTTTTACTCAAATTTTTAAAAGAAAATAACTGACCCGAATGATTTTAAGTTAAAAGGTCCTTAATAAAACCATCATCATCATCATCATCGTCAAAAGAAAATACTCAATGGATAATTTTCTACAGCGTTTTGTTCGTAATCCAGATAGATTTCTTTTTCATTTTCATTAAGGGAACATATTACCTTTTACACCATATTTTTTGCCTGTTTTTAAATATTTTTTTCTCGTTAACGCGACAGGCAAATCGAATTAGTTTTTCTGCATTCAAAACATTGCATTTTATACTAATATTTACAATTTTGTTTTTATATGGGAACCTTTTCCCCTTTCCCCTATGGCTCCTTGAAGATAGTCATTCAAAAAAAACGTAGATTGCGTTACCATCGATTGGCGCTAGGGGGCTTATCAGAATTAAAAAATTCCAAAACGATATGAAAGTATATTAAATTATCTCGTGTTTGACCCAGCTCTTTTTTTATTTCGAACGCAAAACAAAATGGCTGACATTGAAACATAAAAGTAAGGTTTTAAGCCGAAAAAATTGACTTTAAGTTCAAACATTTCTAAAAAATACAAAAATTGCACTATCAAAAAAAGGATGGGTCAAACACTAGATGGTTTCGAGAAAAACGGCGTTGAAGTTTTTATTCGCTGTGTAATTGCTCCAGACGTGCGCGGTAAAAATGGCTGTAACTTTGTCAAATTTTAGAGTTCATCCAAACAACTTCAAACACAAATAGTCAAAATGTTAATCTTTCGAAATAATCAAAAAAATCGGTTTTTAAAAATTGAAAAGGTACTATGCCCCTTAACCTCTTCTTTTCTGGTACAGAAGGCTGTTAACATAAGGTCCTTATGCCTGCGAAACGTGGTGCGTCTCAGCGGAGACAACGCAAAAACTGCAGGTATTTATTAATCGGTGCCTGCATTCGTGCCTGATGGCCTGACAACTGGATATCCAGTGAGGAGCTCCATCGTCCATGTCATCAACGACCGATAGCAACAGAAATTCGTGAACGTAGGTGGAAATGGATCGGTCACACCTTGAGGAAAGGAGCGAACGAGATCTGCAGAGAAGCACTCGATTGGAATCCGCAAGGACAGCGACAGAAGAGACAGACCTAGAGGCTCATGGCGACGTAGCTTAGCCAACGACATCCAGGCTGTAGACGACAACCTGTCCTGGTGACAGGTAAAAGCTAGGGCGGGTAACCGTCAACAGTGGAGATTTCTTCTTCATCCCTTTGCAGTAGTTGGCCTTTACGTCTTATGACCAGGGCCTGGGGGGGGCTCCGTAGCCGCAAGGTTATCGAGTCTGCTTTGACAAGCGAGTGGTCGTGGGTACGAATCTTAGTAGAATCAAGCTATTCGATGTCAAGTTGCTTTAGCATGGGTTTATTCTCAGGCCCCTCCATTTACCTTTCCTTCATGCTGAATTCTATATTTACCCTCTGAAGCCTCTTGACAGTGCAAATGTCCCTCCTATAGTTTAAGTGTACTGGTCAGAGGTACGAATGAGTCCTCGCCAGGGACGGCTATATATGGGATAGTACTGGCAGCGAGGAATAAGTGGGTAAAATAGATCTTTGAAGGAAGGGTAAACCCCAATACACACAAGCACGCATAAAATTTAATAAGCATATCGCTCATTCAATAGCGATTATAGCAAAAAGAAATGCAGTGCAGGTCATACAACAAACACCTAGGCGATATTACAATAGATCAACTATACTGGTCGCAGTGATGAGTCCACACATGCAAAAAAAATTACAAGGGCTGCGTAACAGAATTCCTCCATGTGGGTCCAGTTTCGCGCGAACCCGGTGCTCGCCAGATTTCGCTCCACATGATCTTGCCACCTCGCTCGCTGCGCCCCTCTTCGTCATGCTCCCATCGAATTCGGTGCTTAAACCACTTTTGGAGGATAGTTGTTCGATATTCTGGCAACCTGCCCAACGTATCCGTATCGGCTTTAACCACTTTCTGAATACTGGGTTCGCCGTAGAGACGCGCACCGTTCTCTTACACACCGCCAAAGACGGTTCTTCGCACCCGCCATTCAAAAACTACGAGTGCTCGTAGGTCCTCTTCCAGAAATGTCCACGTTTCATGCCCGTAGAGGACAAGCGGTTTAATTAGCGTTTGGTACAGTGTGCACTTTGTACGGGGGCTCAGATTGTTCAGACCGCAAGTGTTCGTGGAGTTCGTAGTAGGCCCGACTTCCGCTGTTAATACGCCTTTCAATCTCACGGCTGCTATTGTTATCAGTGTGCCAAGGTATACGAGCTCGTCGATTACCTCGAACTCATCCCCGTCGATTATCACGGTACTGCACAAACGGGTCCTGTCGCGGTCGGTCCCGCTCGCCAGCCTATACTTAGTTTTAGGTGTATTTATCTTCAACCCAATCTTCTCTGCTTCGCGTATTAGTTTGGTGTACTAATCTTTCACCGCCTCAAATGTTCTGCCAACAGCATCCACGTCATCGGCAGAGCAAATGAATTGATTTCACTCGCATTTCACTCGTCTTATAACACCTTCAAGCGCAATGTTGAATAGCAGACAGGAAAGACTATCTCCTTATCGAAGTCCCCTGCGAGATTCGAATGGGTCCGACAATTCTGGGTCCGAGATTCTCACAAAGCACTGGATCCCATCCATCGCAGCCATGATAAGTCTAGTAAGCGTACCCGGAGAACCGTTTTCGTCGAAAATTTTCCATAGCTTTTGTCGGTTTACACTATCATATGTGGCTTCAAAATCAATGAACAGGTGATGCGTGGGGACTCGGAATTTCTGTAGGATTTGCCGCAGGGTGAAGATTTGGTTCGTTGTAGATCGACTCTCCATGAAGCCGGCCTAATAACTTTCAACGAATCTATAGGCTATTGGCAATATTCGATGGAAGATGACTTGGGAAAGCACTTTGATAGACGGCTTCCAGGATAGTGTTGTTCAAAAATACCAAAATCAACAGTGTGAAATGTTCTGAAGGGTTATAAGGAGAATTTAGGGGTGGAAACGTGGCAAAGAACTTTTAGGAAGACCGAGACTAGGGACCGAGAACTGTCTTACAGCGCCAGTGAGTAAACATTCGAATTGGCACTTGAAGCAGCCTTTGGAAGCCGCCAAAAAGTGTGCTAGACGTTTGCGCGAGAAAGTTTTGACAAACTTCAACGGATGTATTTTGTTGGACGACAAAACCTGCGTAAAAGTGGATTTCATGCAACTTCCCGGCCAAAAATTTGTAGCTGCGGACTGAAGACTGAGCCTTTCATCACTTCCTGAATAATGACATCAAGTGTATACATGGAAGAATGCTTGAAGAAATGGATTTTGTCATTTATACGTAAACATAAGGTAACGTTATACTCTGATTGAGCTAGCTGGCACTACTTTCAAGTGGTGCTAGAGTGGTATGCAGCTGATGTTGTCGATTTCGTGCCAAAAGAGATGAGCCCCCAAATTGTCGGGTGTTCCGACCCTTTTAAAGTTTTTGGGTAATTGTCAAACAACGACTTCGACTAAGCGGAGGGACAGTCAACAGTGCTAAAGGAACGCTATCAAAAGAAACATGCCGAATCAACTAACTGCCGACTACTAGCGAGCAGTACAAAGAGATTAATTACATTTACATTTACATTTATTCATTTACATCATCGGACAACAGGGTCTACATGATAATACTAATACATTACATACGATCAGTCAAAATTAATAAAATTATAGATACGATTTCTAAAACAGTTACACGTAATACAAAAATCAAACAAATGATTCACATTATTGAATATAGCACACATTGCTCGAATTGGTTCATTTTGACCATAAGCCGTCCGATGAAAGTCAGGCGTATAAAGTAACTGGATCGTAAAGGTCTCGCAGCTGCATTTATATCCACTTGCGCCATAATGTTGGGTGCGTCTATTTCACCATAAAGCAATTTAGCGATAAATATAGCACGCGTGCAATTTCTTCGATTAGCCAAGGTATCCATGCTTAATAATCTACAACGACTTTCGTATGGGGGGAGCTCAAACGGGTTAGTCCATGGAAGGAATCGCAATGCCAATCTTATGAACCTTCTTTGTACAGCCTCAATCCTTGTAGACCACGTTGTAGTATAAGGACTCCAAACTACTGCAGCTGTTTCGAGGGTAGACCGAACTAACGAGTAGTAAAGTGATCTCAAACAATAGGGGTCACGGAAATTCTTCCCAATTCTCATGATGAATCCCAAGTTTTTGTTTGCTTTTGCGACAATGTAGCTATAGTGGCACTGGAAAGTCAATTCGGTATCCAACAACACCCCAAGGTCCTTCACCACTGTTTCACGCTGAATTGGCAGACTATTAATAGTGTAGCAGTAGGCTAAAGGCGATTTTTTCCTCGTAAACGTAATTACCATACACTTTGCCACGCTAATAGTCAGATGGTTGCACGTGCACCATCCGAAAAACAAATCGACTAACTGTTGAAGCCGCGCGCAGTCCTCCTACGACCGTACGACGGAAAAGATTTTCAAGTCGTCAGCATACAGAGTTCGACAACCAACTGGAAGCGCCAGGCAGACGTCATTGAAGAAAAGCGAGAATAACAGCGGTCCCAAATTACTGCCTTGCGGTACTCCCGGCTTAATCTGGAACTCCTGAGACTTGAAGATTCCAAGCTTTACTGATAGAAAGCGGTTGGAGAGGAACGATGTTAGCCATCATACGAATGAATCAGACGATCCCAGGCGTCTTAACTTTGCTAAAAGCAGACGATGGTTGACACGATCAAAAGCGGCTTTAATATCAGTGTAAACAGTATCCACTTGAGCTCCTTTTTCAATATTCCGGATGAAATTGAACGGCCAGGATAGAACCCGTGCTGATCAGCCGAGATATAACAAGTAACATTACGCTGTAACACATCAGATATCAGTATTTCAAATCCTTTAGAACCAGCGCAAAGTGAGGTGATTCCTCGGTAATTTGAAACATCATTTTTGTTTCCTTTCTTATACACGGGGAAAACGAATTATACACCACCATCGGATTCTTTCGGGAGAAACCGATGACGGTACATTTTGGGATGCATACATTGCATTAGAAGCATTCAACAAACCAGTTTATCAGGCCTGGAAACACTACGAATAACCACGTAGATTTTGGCATCATCTGCATCCATAGAGTGATAAAGTTCCAAGCGGTAATAGTCGGGATTCGTCGTCATGAGCAAAAAAAAAGTGTAAAAAAAGTACTTCAGTGTAGACCGAACTAACGAGTAGTAAAGGGATCTCAAACAGTAGGAGTCACGGAAATCCTTTCCAATTCTCATGATGAGCCCCAGGTTTTTGTTTACTTTTGTGGCACTGGAAAGTCAATGCGTTATCCAGCAACACTCCAAGGTCCTTCACCACTGTTCTGAATTGGCTTGGTATTAATAGTGTAAAATTAACTAATGTTTATTTGAGCGTTTTAGTAGTATACCTGAAACAATAAAAACAAGAGAAACAAAAAGTTATTCATAAATTTATAAATTTATAGTAAAGCTATAAATAACTTTTTGTTTTTCTTCTTTTTATTGATTAATAGTGTAGCAGTAGTCTAAAGGCGATTTTTTTCCTAGTAAATGTAATTACCATACACTTTGCTGCGCTAATAGTCATCATCATGTCAGCATACCTCTGCGCCTGATTTGAATCCTCCGGACTTCGATGTATCGGCTTACATGCTAAGCAAACTAGGGAGCACCAGAAGATTAAAATTTAAGCAAGTATATCGCAATTTCAAGACCAGTCAGTTGTGTCCTGACACACAGACCCTGCTACCTCTATCATCAAAAAATGTTACTTTCTAAAAGTACGAAGTCAATATGTAGGGTAGATGCTCCAGTAGTTGTGGTAGTACCAGTAGTGGTGGAAACTTGAAATATATCATAATTTTGGCGGATTTCGAAATAATTTCCGTTTTCTATGGTTAAATATATATTTGTTAACAGTTTTATCTAAGATACACAGTTCAAATTCAAGATCTTGGTGCAAAAATTACAAATTCCTTCTCAGCAGTCCAATCCAGAGTGCAATTGCTTAAGAAATTCGTAACAATCCATAGCATTTTAACAAGCCTACGTTGTTATCCACCTGCTGCCATGCTCATTGCAAGCGTTGCTAAGGCGATAAACAACATTTCACTATTATAGGCAAATTTTCCACTATTATAGGAACATTACCACTACTTTAGGAGCACATACTAATGTCAGGAAAAACAATATTTTAGATATATTAACCAGCAGAATGGTATAATTTTGGTATGTATTTAAAGCCAACACTATGGTGCACCATATTATCATGTAGTTCAATTGGAAACTGATAAATAGAGCGTTCAAATTGTCTTTCCACACTATCCCCCGACATAATCCCTCCATTACTGGAGCATCTACCCTATCTAAATTATTCACACTTGTGCATCAATTTTTCACTCTGAAATCGTCGATGGACTTTAACTTCTTTCTTACAGCAAACTAGTTAACTGAAGTGCTAGATGTCGAACTATTCTGCACCTGAAAGCACTAGGTAAGCCATTCGGTATGTCCTTTCACTTTTCGTCGTTGTTCGGTTCACAAACATTCGACAAACATGTTGGAGTTGCTGCCAAATAATTATTTCATGTAAATAAATTTGGCCTTGTTGTGCACAGAAAAATCCACTCGACACAAACCCACAACACACTTTTTACTACCGTTCAAGGTGTTTTTCAACGAGATAATTGAATGGTTTTGTCACTTTAGTGTGCTTAAAACGAGGCGCAAAATTTTTATTACAAATTGATTTCACCGGCGAATTCGCGCCATCAGTTTGTTTATGTGCCAGAGGAAAACGCTGGTAACCAAGACAACATCATAGCTTTGCTGATTTGCGAAGTGGCGCCGATGTAAATGATTGATCGTAAAATTTACTAGACATATGTAATCGGCGCTTAATGAGCACGTTGAACATTAGACATAATAAAAATCAACTTAACAACTTTAAAATCAAATATCCATATTTAATCGCTAGTTGTTTTTCTGTGATAAAAGCGCCATCAAAGTAAGTTCAGCAGCGAAAATAAGTATGCTGTTTTATGGTTTTATAATTGTTCATAAACTGCCTCCGACCAGCAAGCCAGTGCTCTTTCGGCGGAAAAAAATCTATCAATAACAAACACAAAATGATGGTGGTTGAAAGCTGTAAAAGTGCTATAATCAGTGGGAAAAAAAAGCTCGAAAAGATTGTTAATAAATCTAACAAATTAACAGTATGCAACACTGCTGTTGTTGATTGCGGTTTCTTCACTGCTCAAAACGGAAATGTTTCAATAATGTTGAATCATATTTGTTTATCCATTTTCGCCTTTCTCTGGACTAAAACAAAATCCCCGCTGGCGCTTCAACCGCTGCGCTGGCTTCTGCTGGTCTCGATTGTTAATTACACGCATCAAGGCCAACAGAAGAAGGGTTTTGCTGTCACCAAAATCCGACTCAAACCAGCACCCTTTTCCGAGGAGGTTGATAATTTACCCATCTCTTTAGAGATCTATATACTTCAGTACTGTCACCAACGGACGGTAACAACAGGCAACGAATTCCTCAAGTGTTTCAATTTTCGCACGCACGACGCACCCCCGCAAAGCAAGCGCAGCAACCAGGCCAGAAGGGAATCGATTCGGGCAAAACGGTTCAGGTCAATCGTAGCAAACGGAGCTAAACAAAATTGAAGCTGATGCGAGCTCTAGCCCTGGCCCTGGCCCTCCTGGCCGCAAAGGAAATTAAAGTTGCGCTGGACCAAGCAGCGAAATGAAATCGTGAAGGAAAAATCGAACAACCGCAGGCAGTCGGGGGCTGTTGCTGGCTGCCTGCCTGCGGAAAACGCTGTGTTTATGTGTACACAATAGTTTCGTCGTTGGAGGAAAAGGACACCCGACGGACGGCGTTCCCTGGTCACGTGTGGTGTGGTATAGTGGCAGACTTTGAACATCTGTGCATACGTGTGTGTGCGTGTGTGTGTAAGAGAGTAAACGAACGGAAATCACGACGAGTGCAACCAGTATCACGGCTTTTTTTCGCGTTATCCCGCTGGCCAGTCCAGTTCTAAGGTGTCTAATTGTTGGCATCCCTGTCTGTGGGGTGAAGACGAGGCGAAATTAGTCTAGCTGCGGGAAAAACTCCGATGAGGTCGATGACTGCAGCAGCAGCAACAGCGGCCGAATGCCGACGTGCGATGATGTCGTCGCCTCCAGGAAACGGGAAATCCCTCCATGCGCGAGGAGGCCACATCTGGAGAACGCATTACGGCCGGGAATGGGGGCCCCTGGTTTCCGCGTCTGGACGCGCGAGAACGGTCTTTGTCTTCTAGTCCAGTTTTTCTCCAGCTGCTCGAACCAGATCCAGACAGCCATATTTCTTCGCTCGATGATTATGCTTGCATGCTCGCACGCAGCAGACTCATTAATACAACAAAGGTAAGTGTCGATTGCTGCCGTCCCGTCCGGACGTTTTTCCGCTGGCTGTCGCAGCAGAACTCTGGCTTCGAGATCTATTGTATTCGGCTGCGCTGGAATCTTTGGGTTAGATTCGCGTACACACGTACGTACGTACGTACGGTTCGAACATCGACGGATGCGGCTGCGCTGCATTCCCGCGTATATCGAAAACACGCCGGAGAAGAACGGAACGGAACGGCGATGTAATTTGGTGCGGATAACCAACCAATATCCCACAGTGTCTTTGTCGCTGTCGGTGGGCATCGTAGCGTGCCATGCAACAAAACGTATTGATGACGGGATGCTATGCTAGCGGGTGGAAGCCGCCCTGCTTTCCGTTCCTCTACCGTGGTCCTCCGCATGCATGTAGTGTATGGTGATCTGTGTGAAGTTGCCATCACTCCGACCTGTTCGTTCCAAAGGAACGAATGAACGAACCAACATTTGGCCCTGGTGATTGTTCGGCAACGATAGCATTTAATTTAACGAGACGTAAACATGCAAAGAGATTTACTGTAATTGATTTTCAATGAATGCAACTGCGTCGTTCTCTCGTCGTGTGCTGGGGGAGGAAAATAGATAGCAAGCGCTGCCAATTCAAACATCAGCTCTTTAGTTTAGTTTAGTTCGGTTTCTGGTGTGTGACGTCCGGAAAACTTTTTCCATTTTGGATATCATTTTACGATTCTATCTTTCGTACATAATGCAAAATTCACCCAAAAACTATCCTCTTTTTCAATAGGGTATTAAGATTTAAGACGAACCCAGTTACGAGTTCCATGATTCTTCAGCTATTATATCGCATTTACTTCTCTCGACATTTTTTTTTGTCGTAGGACTACGTTTTACTAAAAGGTAGCGGAGATAGGCAGTCACCTAAAAAATACAACTCGTAAAGTGGTCAGGTTTTGAAGGCTACTAAATTTCGTAACTGTTTCCTGGCCGATTTCCAATAATTTTGCACCAGTCCATCGGAAAACCTCTCAAACTATTGATACTTAAGGGTGTACTATTGAAAAATTGAAAACATAGAAGCATTAACTGAAGTTTTCGGAGCGTCTTAGTGGAATACATAACCTGAAATTATATCTGAGCATATCTTCAACGGCAACCATAACAACGACGCAAAAGTAATAAACAATTGCTCAGCACGGAAGATGGATGTGGTGGAGAGTTTATAGATCTACAAGAGATGCTTCTCCACTTTACTAAATAAAGACCCTGAAAACGAAACACGAGACAACTTCTAGCTGAAACCTTGATCTCTCATCTCTCTTCGGGTTCTCTGCTAACTATTGTTTTCGCTGGTCTCTTCCGGTATCCTTGCTACGTGGCCAGCGCATTGTAGCCTTTACAGCACTAGCAGAGATCTCCACTGCTGCCTGGTACCCGCCATGGCTTTTACCTGTCGCCAGGACAGTCTACAGTCCGGATGTCGTTGGCTAAGCTCCGTCGCCATGAGACTCTGGATCTGCCTCTTCTACGCTGTCCTTGTGGATTCCAGTCGAGTGCTTCTCTGCAAACCTCGTTCGCTCCTTTCCTCAAGGTGTGTCCGATCCACTTCCACCTACGTTCACAAATTTCTATGGCTATCGGCCGTTGATGACACCAACGATGGAGTTCCTCATTGGAATGTCTGGCTATTAAGATATTGAAAGGCGTCTCAACTTGTTGTCATGCTACTGTGAAGTTGGTGGAATTGTCAGTGGTGACTACCATAGACTTAGTTTTCGCTACATTGACTGTGAGACCTGCTGCCTGGGAGCTCTCGGAGAAGTCATCTAACTTGCCTATCGTTTCAGCGTTGTGCGAGCAAGACAATGTCGTCGGCTAGGTCGAGGTCATTTAGCTGCTCCATCGTTAGAGGATTCCAAGGCAATCCATAACGATGAGAAACAGAAGCGGTGATAAAATGCAGCCCTGTCTCACGCCAGCAGTAACCCTTACAGGGTTGGACAAGACGCCGTCGTGCGAAACCTTGCAAGAGAACTGAGCCTCGATGAGATGGACTAACTTATCTGGAACTCCTCTACGTCTAAGTGCGCCCCAGATGTTTTCGTGGTTGAGTCGGTCGAACGCCCTTTCGAAGTCAACAAAAACCAACAGAAGAGAGTCCTGGAATTCGTTGATTTGCTCCAATATAATGCGGAGCGTTGTGATATGGTCTACACATGATCGGCCGACACGGAATCCAGCTTGCTGCCGCCGGATAGTAGCATCGATCTTCTCCTGGATGCGGTCGAGGATTACCTTACAGAGTACTTTGAGAGTAATACAGAGCAACGTGATGCTACGCCAGTTACCGCATTCAATTAGGTCTCCTTTTTTTGGGGGCTTTGACCAATATGCCCTGCATCCAGTCCACCGGAAAAGCTGCGGTTTCCCATATATTGCTGAAAAGCTGATGCATCATCTGGGCTGACAAAGACGGGTCAGCTTTGAGCATTTTGGCTGAAATACAGTCTATCCCTGGCGCTCTATTGGAGTTCATACTCTTGATAGCTGCTACAATTTCATCCAGCGATGGCGCCTCCGAGTTGACGCGATTAATTCGACGAATTGCAGGCGTCATACGCTGCTGGTTTTGTTGGTCTCTGGCATTTGAAACTCGGAAGAGTTGTTCAAAGGGTTCACTGCATCGCTTAATCCATCTTGGCACTACTAAGGTGACGAGAAATATCGTACAATTAAACGGATATCAACATTGGCGGCGGCGGTTTCCCCCTGTTCCGTTAGGGAGTTAGTCCAGGCTCTCTTGTCCCGCCTACAAGCTCGTTTAACAGCCCTCTCCAGTTCGGCGTATCGTGGCCGGGCAGCTGTCTTAGCCGGTCTGGTTCGCGCTCGCTCAATGCCGGCTTTCGCCTCTCTCCGCTCGTCGATCTTCCTCCAGGTATCATCCGACATCCACTCCCTCCGCCCGCTGCGCGCTTTGCCGAGGGTTTCATCACGGGTTGTGATGAAGGTGTTCTTGATGCCGGTCCATTGCTCTTTGACGGTTCCACCAGGTGGCAACTCCGAGACTCGGGATTCACGTTGTTCGACAAAGGCCCTTTTCACCTCAGAATTCTCCAATCGGCGGACGTCGTAGCGGCATCCAACTTTTTCCTCCCGTCGTTCGACACGTGCGACGCGCAACCGTATATCAGCGATAACAAGATGATAGTCGGATGCGATATCAGCGCTGCGTTAGTTGCGTACATCAAGAAGGCTGCTTTGCCATTTTCGGGTGATGCAGATGTGGTCGATTTGGTTTTCTGTTCGGCCGTCGCGGAAAATCCACGAGACTTTATGTACTGGTCTATGGGGAAAGAGCGATCCACCAATGGCCATGTTGTTATTACCACAGAATTCTGTAAACAGCTCCCCGTTTTCGCTTATCTCTCCTAGTCCATGGCGTCCCATGACGCGTTCAAGGTCCGCGTTGTTTGAGCCAATCTTCGCGTTGAAGTCGCCCATGTGGATTTGGATGTCCCCCTTCGGAATTTTCTCAACCACGCTGTTCAGCTGACTGTTCAGCTGGCAGAGGCTGTGTGCCCCTGGGCTCAGTAGGAATCCAACTCCTCTTTCACGAGTAGCATTTTCACCTCGCATGCCAGAGTAGAGCAAGACTTACCCGGCTGATATCTTGTGTTCGCCAGTACCCGGCCAGTGGACCTCGCGCAGCCCCAGGATTTCAAGCTTCAGGCGGCTAGTTTCCCTTGCAAGTTGAACCAGCTTGCCCTCCTGGGCAAGGGTCAGTTTATTCCATGTTCCGATTCGTGTCCGTGTTTTCATGCTAAAGGTCGAATGTCAATTTTCCTTTAATGGACCTTGTGGTTTACAATAAGATAGCGACCGGGTCCATTACAGGAATTCTGGTGTATTTTGCATGAAGAGGGTCCACTAATGGCGACATTTTGCATTGTTAACCATAAAATGTGACCCAAACTTGTTGAAAATGTCGATTTTAACGCAATAATCATTAAATTCAGTTGAAATATTATAAACTGAACTGTGTAGTATGTTTAGTACTCTCTGTTTCATGTCATGTGTCCTCGAAAATAACAAGCACAAGCTAATAAACGCCGAAACTGTCCATTATAGGTGTAGGGTCCACTATTGGTTAACTTACCCTATATCAATACTGGAATTTATTGCTGATTGCAAGGAAGATTATCCAATCAATAAGAGCGGAATCGCTCATAAAAGAGCTATTTTGTCTTAAATACTTTCAATGTTTTCAGAGCACTTATTGCTCATAAGATACCGAAACGATTTAATGCAGGATGACACTTTTATGAGCTGGATGGTACAATTTTCCTTGCAATCAGCAATATTTGGAAAAAGTTTTTTCTTCTCATACAACATTGTTTAACTAGAATTCTTAGCAACGTGATTAGTGACTTGTGACCACTTTACCATGAGCCGTATCATTTGTCATTTGTTTCATTGCGAATTTAGGTAATATCACATGATAAAAATGTCAAGGATCGACTCCTTGGCGAACGTGGGGTCCACAGTTTGGAGATATTGAAAGTGTAATTCTAATTTTTTAATCGGGTTCAACTAATAGGGTTCAAAAGTTTTCATGTTTAAAGACCTCGTGTCAGTAATGGCAATGTCTGACTAGAAATCCTCCATAAATGTCGGGGCAACAACGTGCCCGCGTATCATATTTCCGTGGATGTGCTACTTGCGCGTTTCAGAGGGTTGCGATAACGGGATGGGGATAGCCATTGAAGGTGTGATTCGCTGAGTACAAATCGAATCGAGAGGCACGATTTTCGGCAAAAGTAGCCAACTCCTAGGCTTCGCAGACGACCTCAAAATCATTACTAGAAACCTTTGGACGGCGGAGACAATCTACGCCAGACTAAAAACGGAGCCTAGGAAGATTGGGTTACAAATCAATGCGTCAAAAACCAAATAAATGGTAGGAAGATGCTCCAAAGAAAACAACGTTTTCTCCCACACAGTGACTATTGACGGCGATGAATTGGAAGTGTGTGATGAGTTCGTATATTTGGGATCTCTGGTCATCGTCGACTAAAATACGAGTAAGGAGATTCAACGACGCATTCAAGTTGGAGCCGAGCATATTATTTCAGTACTACTTTCTTCTACTTCTTTGTACTCTGGTTGTTTTTCACTGCTTTTCGGAACCATTGCGATGGTTTGTGTTGACTTGATCCGCAGTAACTGACCGCTCTTGAAGTAGCCCTTGTTTTAGTTCAACACATTTCAGGTGCAATTTTAGTCCGTCCCATTTTTACAAGTTTTGCCATTTTATTGCTTACGTAGCCGAACTTTTTCATCGTTTCTTGCTCTGATGTACAATGAGAGGTAAGTTGGTAGACGGCATCAATTTAACTCGAGTGTCGAGTTTCCAGTAGGCCTTATTTAGCGTTTGATGCGAAAAGGGAAATTAATGCGAATACGTTAGTGTAGCTGTACTTGTACGGTTAGCATCCGTGATGGAGCAGGCGAAAAACGTCCATCAGTGAGACACTTTTTGACGTAGGACTACGTCTTTGTTTACTATACTGAGACTGGGTAGCACTTTGTGAAAACGAAAATGAAAGTGTAACGTTTGAATGAAAGATTTCAAATGGTAATAACTACTAAACTACTGCACGAAACTGAACAATTTATATGTCGTTGGATAGATAAAATGACCAGCAATTTTATGGAGGGCGTAAGAGGGGGGCTCCTATACAAATGAAATATAAATTTTCTCAAAACGCTAGATCTAATCAAGCAAATGGACCCAAATTTGGCATGTGGGGGTTTTAGAAGGCAGGAATTCCAAAATTCCAAAATTTTAGTTGTCACCCGTTAGACTTTGATCTAGAGAACTGATATAGTCCTACTTCACCCTTTCGTACAACCCTTAGGGGTGTATACCTTGTAGTTTTTTTTATTCAATCTAGCTTATTGATACGGCTTGTCTTCTACCTCGATCTTCCTATTCAAATAGAAAGGCACACATTAAGGTTGCTTGATTCGCGAAAACTATGTTCACGAAAGCTCAGTCTCCATCGCCAAGTATTTCAAAGTCAATTATTCTTTATTAGGTTAAGGCTATCAAAATTTGTCATAGGAGAGTTGAATTTAAATTCCTTAAATAAAGAATACATATTAGGCTTACTTAATCTTCGAAAATTAAGTTCATGTAAACTTCGCCAACGTTAGTAATTCAAGACTAATCAGCCCTTAAAAGTGCTGCTAAAATTTGTCATTGAAGAGTTAAATCGACAATTTCGAAACTATAAATTTTATACATTTTTGTTGCTAGTTTCTGGGCAATTGTAAAATAATAGGCATTGGTTAATCAAAATAGTCTCTTTGTTGCGTCGAACGCGCGGTGGTTTGTCTAACGTTAGCTACTGGCATTATCATTTGGCCACCTAAACTAACTAGTTCTACGCCAACTATGCGGTCGTGTCCTGTGACAACCCCACTGATTTTTTTTATTCACTGAAGAAAATACCAAAGCTCTACGCTTGCCACTCATATACCAAGCGCTCTCGAATAGAATGTATAATTCTGCCAGTTTCGGTGCTCCCTGTGCTTCTCCGGTGTCCCCTCATATATTATAACGAGATGCCCACCGTTTTTGAGTTTTCCCCGTGCTATGCTGTGATGCTATGCTATGCTGGGGATCGGATCGGCAGGAGGCAAGTGGCACAAAGGGGGAGGATGGGGTGGCGCAGAGCATTGTGACATGCGCGCGCCCCATCGCTCTCTCACTCGCATCGCAGTTTTCCGCGCTCTCTCTTTCGCTCCCGCACACGCAGGCCAACATTGTCGTCCTGTCACTGTTTCCACGTTTCACTCCGATCGCAGTAAACTCAGCTTTTCGATCGATAAAATATACATGCCAACCGAAGGCGCGCGATTCAAAAGCGTCGCCTTGTGTACAATATTATACCTGGTTCTCTTTCCAACCACTGCCTGTGGAACGGTTAACTCCGTCGTTGCTCTCGCTCGTTCTAACCTCATCCGGCGGACAATACCCACCGTTCCCAGCGCACATTTGAATGTTAAAGCATAACAATAATAAAAAGGAATCATTGCCAGCGCTGATGGTGCGCTTGTGTTGGTTAGTGGCAGTCGAAACAGCACTTTATATATTTACCGCATTTGAATATAAAGAACCCTTTCCACTGTGCCGTGACATAGCGGGAACACCCTTGGCTGAACAGCGCGCTGTGTGTGCTATGCTGTGTTTGATTTGAATTTTCCACCTTTCCCGAAACCCCTCGGTGTCGGGTTCGGGTGGCACCGCGCATCCTTCATTTTTCTTTTCCTTTTTTTAGAATTTAAATTAGAGCCCTTCCTATAGTGTCGGTAGCAGTGGCAGTGGCAGAGAGCGACCGAGCGCACCCAATCCAATCGCAGCAACCCGGCCACGGTACGAGTGAACGTCAAGGTGTTGGTGCCGAACGAATCACGGAGCTTGCAGCTTGGCAGCAAGCGAAAAAAGGGGTTGCGAGGATACGTTTTTTATGTAAATCAACAACACAGCGCACCTACTGCTTTATGATTTCGGTTGCCGAACACCATTTGGACACTTCGAAGGAAAGAGACGGAGAAAAAGTGTGTGCGTGTGTGTCTGAACGGAACGGCAAAACGTCGCGTTGCGTCGATTGGATTCGAAACGACGTTTCTGATTTCAACTTCTCTATTCAAATTTCGTGTCTTTTTTTTTCCTTGGGACACAAATAAAAAAAGAAGATGAAAGAAAACCCCCATTCGTTCGCTGTCTTCTGCATCCCGGAATCGAGTTTTTCGGTGACTGACTGAATAGAGGGATAGAGAACCGGAACCGGGTCCGGGAGGAAAATTTCAGCCAATCAGAATGGGCTCCCCCGGTGAGCATCCTGGTGGAAGGCTGTGTTCCGAGCAAAACAGACAGAAAACGACAGGACAGAAAGCGGAAAACGGTATATTTATGATAAAATATGAAATTTTATATTCTATGTTTACCTCACAGCCCAATCCGGCCCGGCCCGACCCGACCCGGTTCGCCTCGACGGGAAGGACTTCCAAACTGTTCACATAGGAGTAGGTGGTTTCCTTTCTTTTTGTTATAAACGAAGGCAGGCAAGCACATAGAATCGTCGAGTTCGACTACGGCAGTGATGTGCGCTCCTGTGTCGGTCGGTACTAACGAACACATGGCGGCTGCTGGTGGGGATAATGGTGGAAAATCGGGGGGGTCTTCAAGTTGGAAGAGAAGATTATTTTTTATTATTATTTTATACATTATGTAGACCCGCATACATAAAAGAGTGGAAAATGGAAAATTTTCCCATTTTCTTTCCGGAGGGATCTTTTCAAAGTTTTCTACTTATTTCCAGCGCTTTACTTACTTCGGGCTTTGCTCGCATCGAAGTGCCAGTCGTTTCCTTAACGAGCTTTATTTGTGTTTTCCATTTTATTTTCAGGGAAGTCAGATCAGAACCCGGTGCTCGCTCTGTTCGAGTGGACTTTGTCGGGTAGAATGCAAGAATGCTGATGATGCGGGCAGGGCTAGCGCGTGGGGTGGAGGGAGGAAGGGTGGTTACGGAAAAGGTCATCACATTTTCATCACTGTCGAATGAAACGCGAGTAACGTGGTGTAGCGACGGTGGCGGCCTACTGCGATTTGCTGGTGAAGATTTATTTGAAATCCTTCTGAAAGAAGTTGCAAAACTAGTTCTTGTGAACGATTCGTTCGATTGGTTGGCTCACTTGGCAAGGGTTGCTGAGAAGGAGGTGTAACTACAATTTTTGAGTTTCCAAGCTCAGGTATCGGATTCTCTAAGTTTACCCAATTTTGAATAAAATCAACATGAAATGGTCTTTCCAATAGTATGGTAATGTCGTCATCAGACAAATCATAATATTTTAATATCAAGTTTTAACGACAAGGTCATCAGAGTCCATTTCTGGCAATCAGTATGGCACCGAATATCACCCTTCCCTTCCCTCTTCATTGTACCAACATGCTCCCTTAGACTCGGGAAACCATCACAAAAAAAAATAAAATTAGTTCAACTAACCTGCTAGCCGTAATAAGATCTTGCAACTCAAAACACTAAACATTGTATTCTATAGGTTATATTACTGTTTGGGGCATAAATTACACTAAATATTGAGATTTTTGCCAAAATAAAATTCATCACTATATTTTCACTTTTTCGCCGACGATTTTTCATTAATTTTTTTCGGCCATTCCATTCGTCACACCACTCGCGAAACTTAACTTGAGACACAAAAAACTCGAATTTACCACTCAAACAGTTATTTAGAGAGATATTATAATTATTTGCCCAAATTGTTCACTTGAATTGATAGGAAAAACTTCACTTCGTTTCGATTGCAATTCCGAATCCACGACCGTCGTTGTTGTACGTTGCCAAGGAAACGGATGTGTATATGGAGTGATGCCAACGTAAACATTTGGGCATGAAATTGATCAATTATTTTCGCTATTAAATTAAAAGTCGTAGTGCGTCGATGATATACTTATAAAATTCGCTGATAATAAACCGTAAACAACATTTTATGTGATAGAATTACTGTCGGATCTAGTTCAACAGCAAAAATAGATACGCGATTGTTCGTTTCATAATTGTTCATAACAGTTTATTACCAACTACTAGCAACTCAGCATAAATTTAGCATAAACAAAACGATCGTGGCAACAAGTACTGAAATCAGTTAAAAAGCAGCTGGACTCTGACGACCTTCACCTTAAGAGGCAAACAAACAATACTCACATCCAATATGATGGTAACCGATTCTAAGACGGTAAATAGACTAAGACGACCAAAGACTCTTTATTGGATATTTGACGGTACTATAAAATCCGATAGGTATAATGATTTCAACACTTTATTGAACCGATCGAAAAAATAACCGCGTGACAACACAGTTTTATGGTGTTAAAATTCTCTAAAAATAGTTTTCGTTAATAGATTTCCTGTTCAAATTAACGATGTTTTTGTAAGCCGTAATTAATTAATAATCGTATTTGTACAATATAAAAAGAAGAGGTCTCAAGCGAGAGCTTTGAGGCTTACCAGAAGTGACTTACATTAGGTGCTTTGCGAGTGCATTCCATTGAATTCACATATTGGCGATTATTAAAGTATAATTCAAGCCATAATTCAAAAACCCTGACTTGTCATCAGCATAGAGCCCGGCTTGCCGTGCTGTTTCAACCATTTGTCTCTATTCAACTCGAGGCCTCTCGTCGCAAATTTCCTAAGCATCGCTTTCCTAGGTCTATCGATTCTTGTTAGTTTTTCCTAGCCCCGCAACGATCCACCGGTACTGGTACCGAATGACCGAATAACAAATAGCCAAAATCCATATGACCGAATTTCAATGTCACAGAAGGTTGTACTTGCATTTTGCCGAATCACGAAAAACCGAACTCCCATTCGGCCGAGTAACAAAAGGTTGAAATACGATAGGCCGACCCTCTACTTGGCTGAATCTCGCTGGAGACTATTTTTTCGAATAATGTGGATAAAAATAATATTTTTAAGGTTAATTTGGGGTTAGGTACGGGGTGGGGGCTTATCCCTTAGTTGAGCCTGGATGAGAGGTAGCGAGTAAGGACAGCATTTTCCCAACATTTGAGCAGGTCGAAAGCGGCGGGGACTTGTTCTGACATTCGGTCATTCGTGATTCAGCCATGTGTGTTTCGGCCATTACATCTATTATGCCATTTGTTATCGCATCTCTTTGAGTTTTCGCCATTGATGAATCGGCAATTTGTGTTTCAGCCATTCGTAGATAATCTGACTCATCCTACGTGCAACGCTTTTTTAAGCTGAGTCGATTGGACCTCTTACAAGCTAACGACAGATTGCCTAATGCCCATTATGCCTATTGTCTATTATGCTTAACGTCCATTATGCTTATCATCCACCTGAATTACTTCATTGTTTGCTTACTCCAAGATATTTGAAGCCACTGTCTTCGATCAAATGCTGTTTCGTGTGAAAAGCTACATTTCTACTTCACAACACAAATTTTATCCTAGCCGATTAGTGTCAACCAACTTACTGGGAATAGAAAATGGAGAGTGGGAGTCAGTTGGGGGCTGTAAAAGCAAAGCAAAGCCCAGACGCTACATTCCGTTAACGAAACTTGACCTTCTGTTTTTATACGACAGACTTCGCAGCCAACTGTTAGAGTGCAGGACAATTGCAGGGCCAGTTGCTACGATCCTATTGACTCTAACAGCCTCTCCCTGTCGAGATTCGAACATACGACAACTGGCTTATTGGAGGCTGTATTCCGCTCAATTCCGGTTTTTAATTTTGCTTCAATGGCTAGTATATCCGGCACCATCCTCTTTCACCGTCTCTTACTTTTTCAGCTTTAAGGTTTCTTCACTTTAAACTTTCTTTAGCCAATCTTTGTGGCTCTAACGTTTGCATTAAAAAAATGGACTTTTTAGGGATGGTGATAAAAAAACTAAGACAGCTAATTGAGTGTGATAAATTTCCCATGGGAGGTTATTATATTAGTTTACTTGCAAAACACGTCTACAGCTCTATCAGTCGAACTCTAACCGTGATGGCGAAAACAGTGACGCTACTCCGTTCAAAAGCCTGCGCATTAAAAGAACGGTACCCCGCCGCGTCGAAAACAGACATCGTGCGGCACTTTGTGGACGCCAGATACGCCCGTTCCGGCATCTACAATATCTGGGCACTATTGGACAACAATCGGAGCATCGAAAGAAAGCTTGGTTCCGGACGGCCGACGACGCTGAGCCACAAAAAGCTCTAAAGGATGCAGAAGAGAAAGGCCCAGGGAAAAATGGCTACCTCGCTGCGTACACTGGTCTCGGAGCTGCAGGCAATGACCCAGCGGCAGCGGTTGAATAAGATGGTCAAGACGATTTTCCCGGCGAATCGTGACGTGGCGGTGGTGATGAATGACGAGACCTATCTCAACCTGGATGGCAACGACTGACAGGGCACCCCAAGTAACAATTTAAATTTTAAGGTGCACTTGAAGAGGTTTCCAGCATTTGCTGCTTAAAACCGAGCTCAAAACTATTTATAATGACTTCCAAGAGTCGCTTGAAACAAAAAGAAAACCGCCACAAGTGTTGATGATTTTATGGTTGTCTCTTCAAAGAACACTTGCAAGACATCATACACTTTTCACAGCCTTAAATGTTTTAAATTTGCCAAGAGCTATAAGCTATAAGCATTCACAGATATTGCTATTTCGAAATGGGTATAAATGAAAATTGAAAGTAAAAATGGTGATAAAAGCAGCTGCTTTGTTGCTCATAAATGAGAAATTTTTCATGCCACGCTCGGTTTGTCGATGTTTTGTGACATGAAAGTTAGAAAATTTTAACGCGCCAGTTATTTTTGCTAGATTATTGAAAAATTAAATTAATAAAATAAATTAATGGTTTCGTGAAGAAGTTGATAGCCACCAAATTTTTAACTAATTGTGGCAAAAAGGCTTTTATATGTCTAAACATTTATTTAAAAAGATAAGATCACTAATGGTATTGCATAATACCATATCTATAAGGCCCATATTCAATTGACTACAATTTCAAAAGTAATCAAAATAGCCCTGTTCGCCATTTTTTCAATGGTTTTATCTAAATCAACCCGAAAGTGCTTATTAGACTAACATTTCTTGCACAAGACAAAGAAAATTTTTCCAAGAGCGCGATAAGTTCATCAATACTTATTGTATTCTTGAAGAAGACAAGTTGCGCTTGAATAATAATTGTTTGAATTACTTGAGGGCACCAAGTTTTTGCAAGATAACCATTCTAGTATAAACAAAGAAAACATCAACGAAGTATCGACGTAACGTGTTGTTTGTGCTGTTTGGACTGCACGACAGCTCCAAGCGTTTAATTTACAATCAGTACAACTGTTTTTCAAAATTATGCTTCAACTGCTTCAGTGCCTTCAAACATTTTCCATACAAAGACATCTGACTTACGAATTTAGTTTAAAAAATTCGAAAAGCTCTAGAGGAAACCCGTACCGCCTCGGGCAAATGCATCATTGCCGGCATTGTCCTTCCCCAGTTCAGTTAGTCCTGAGATCTTTATTGTTTTGTGACTTCGCTGATTGTTCATATGAAAGAGTTTTCAAAATATTACACAGATTTTCGCTTAATTTTCGTTTAAAAGATCTGTATTCTTCAATTTTCTCTAGGTTCAGATGCCCATTTTGACAGATTAGTTGTATACGTTAGAATGTTCTTATTCAAGAGTATAATTTCTCTTTCAAGAATATACGATTTTAAGAGAGTTTTATGGCAGTATTGTTAAGATAAACGAATCTTGCAGAAGAATGTCATAAATTTTTGTCAAAACTATTGTTAAGTTTTGAGGAGCGTCGTTTTTAAGCAAAATTGAAGTATCCTTTAAAACCCCTTATAAGGTGAATTACACTTATTGATAATTTAGTTTTATGTGTGATTCTTCAAGTCTCCTTCAGTCATACCTCAGGAATGGTAGTCAAATAAGATAAAATTCACTTGAGGAGAAACATTATAAAACCTAACAGACTTTGAAATGCTCTGATAAAACTACTATAAGAAATGAATAAGACCAATTTGCTATTGGATTGTTACTTGGGACGTGGGCTCCGAGATGAAGTTCATTTCACACACCAAGTTCCCCAAGAAGGTGCTGCTGTGGCTGACAAGCCGTTCTTCTTTCGCTCCGGACTGGCCGTGAACGGGGAATTTTATAGTACGAAGTGCCTGCCGGAAGTTGCGTCGTTCATCATAAAATACCATAAGGGTGGAGAAGCGGTGTTCTGGCCGGATCTGGCGTCGGCCCACTACTCGAAGCGATCGTTGGAGGAGATGGAGCCGCTGAATATCGAAGTCGGCGAACCCACCCAACGAGCCCCAGCTGCGTCCCTTCGAGAATTTCCGGACTAACCTGAAGCGAGAAACCTACTCCAACAGTTTTGTCGCGAAAACTGAGGAGGAATTGATAAATGAAATGAAGAAAGAACTCAGAAACATGCCTACACGCATGTGTTCGTCCGCTGTGGCGAATGGTCCGGTTAACTGCCGGAAGGCTGCTCGGCCGGAGCCGGAGGGCGTAGAATTTTTTGGCAAGTAAGCTAATATAATTACCTTTAATGGGAAATGCTAAGGACGATGATGCTAAGGACGAGTTTTACGACAGGCTTGAGAGGACCTTTAGAGAGTGCCCAAAACACGACGTGAAAATCATCATCGGAGAAGCAAACGCGCAGATCGGGTGGGAGGAATTCTTCCGTCCAGTTATTGGAAGACCTAGCCTCCATCTGTCGACCAATGATAACGGTCTGAGGCTCATAACTTTTGCCGCGGCCAGAGGGATGGCCATCTGTAGCACCTACTTTTCACGTTTGAATATTCGGAAACACACCTGGAGGCATCCAAATGGAGACTCTAGTTCTCAGATCGATCATGTATTGATTGACGGTCGACACTTTTCGGATATCATGGATGTACGGTCTTTTCGGGGGCCAAATATCGACTCTGACCACTATCTCGCAGTGAGTAAGATTCGCGCTGCAAGGCTGTCGAACACGGCGAGTCGCATGCTCACCGCGGCAACGCGTCAAAACTGAGAGAGGTACAGAGAGACTAGAGCTGCGGAAAAAAGAATCCATCGTCTAAAGAAACGCCAGTACAAGGAGCACGTGCTCGCTGGCGCAGAGGAGCGATACGTCAGCAACGACACACGGAGTTTCTATAAAACGGTGAGTTGCAGGAATTGTGCCATGTCTGTGCAATGATAGTGCTGGCAACCTGCTTACCGACAAAACGGCGGTAGCAGCCAGGTGAAAGTAGCACTTCCAGACACTGTTGAATGTAGAGGTAAACGCGGAGATCAGCAGGGACAGGATAGGAATTGTAAGTGATAACCTAGCTTTGAAGCCACCAACACAGGAGGAGGTTAAGAAGGCAATCAGTGTGCTTAAAAGCCGTAAGACTGCTGGGAAGGGCGATATCCCGACTGAACTTCTAAAAGCGCGGAGCGAGCGGCTGTACGAAGTAATCCACCGGATCATTGTCAGGATCTGGGAGGAAGAACAAATGCCGGAGGAGTGGTTGAAAGGCTTCATTTGCCCAATTTTCAAAAAGCTACATCGACTGGAGTGTAAAAACTATCGAGGAGTTACATTGCTCAATTCTGCCTACCGAGACCGTTAGCGGAGTCCTTCGTCGGCGAATACCAAGCTGGTTTTCGTTAGGGTCGCTCCACGACGGATCAGATGTTTACCCTGCGTCAGTTGCTAGACAAGTCCCGGGAGTACAACTTGCAGACACACCATCAGTTTGTGGACTTTAAAGCGGCGTTAAACGAAATGAGCTGTGGCAAATAATGCTAGAACATGGTTTTCCGACGAAACTAGTTACGCTGATTCGTGCGACGCTGGACGGATCCAAATCATGCGTTAGAATAGCGGGTGAGACCTCAGCTGCTTTCGTGGCATTGGATGGACTGAAGCAAGGGGATGCACTTTCTAACCTGCTATTCAACATTGCCGTGGAAGGTGCATTACGAAGAGCAAACGTGGAAAGGAATGGAACTATCATCACGAAATCTCACATGCTTCTTGGTTTTGCGGATGACGTTGATATCATCGGAATCAACCGTAGAGCAGTGGAAGAGGCCTTCAGGCCCTTTAAAAGGGAAGCGGCGAGATTGGGACGTACCATTGACACCGCCAAAACGAAGTACATGGTTGCTGATAGGGAACGTGAGAGCCCAAGTGGTGTTGGTGCCGAGGTGGAGTTAGATGGGAAACGATATGAAGTAGTGGAGGAATTTATATACCTTGGTACACTCGTGACATGTGACAACGATGTAAGCCGCGAACTGAAACGACGAGTTGCAGCCGCGAATCGGGCTTTCTACGGATTACGTAGCCAGCTGAAGTCCCGTAGTTTGGAAATTCGCACAAAACTGGCGCTCTACAGAACACTAATCCTCCCGGTGGCCCTTTACGGACACGAATCATGGACGCTAAAGGAAGCTGATCGACGAGTGCTTGGGGTTTTGAGCGTAAAATTCTGCGTAAAAAACCACTTGGTGGCAAAATGGAAAATGGTGTGGCACTCTGTGCCAAATCTGGTTTTTTAAATTAGAAGCGTACTTTTAAAACTGTAAGAAGTTGTTGGATAACTGAAAACAAACGACGAAAAACGGAAAAATCAATTCTTGATACAGCCTTGAAGGTTTCCACCATCGGTATAAGTATAAGTATAAGAAAAACTTTACTAATTGCCATAAACGACTAAAGAACCAGAGAAAATTCAAAAATCGACCCAAAGAAAACCGTAAATCGTACTTCCTTGGTATAGGGGCTGGTTAAATAATTAAAAACTGTAAGTCTATAAAACTGGTGAAGCCAATGTGTGAAATCTGTGTCACAAAATTCGTATAAGTTTGTTGGTTTTCCCTTGACAGCACCAAACTCACAACCGCCTGGCCTCTCCATATCAAACACATTGGCCTACTTTTATCTATTCCGGACCAAACAACAAAGTATCGCTTTCCACTAGTACAGAAAAAAACAAAGTTAACGATTACGCGTCTGACAACATGCAATTACATTTTTCACACTTTAAAATCATTTAGCAACCGGCTGCAACCGCAGAAGCGGCAGCGCAAAGACACCTCCGCCCTACGCCATGGGGTGCGTCAGACACCACACACCATACACCGTACGTAGCTGGGCTCCGTTGATTCGATGGGTTGGTTTGGTACATCGCTTGCCCTCACCCAGCTGCACCGTCTCTCTCTCTCTCACTCACTCGCCCACCTGTGCTGATGATGGCTGGGGCTGCCTCATTCATGATTGCAATGTCTGCGATGGCATCCGAACATGTCTTACCTGGTTGCCGTTATTAATCGCACCTCCCGCGCTCGCTTGTTGGCGTTATTAATTGTTTTGTTCGCACTGACAAGACGCGACGCAATACGCACACGAACGTCTACGTCAGCAACCAACAAGGGAAAACAGGCGTCGCAGAACGAATCAGAGCACGGGTTGCCACGTGCGATCGCAGCTTGCTGCGTTCGTTGTTTGGGACAACTGAACGGGGAATCGTGCCGATCAGGTGCGCAAGGAGACAACGGGGTCGATCCATATCATAGCCCATAGCTCGTGTTTTGACATTCAAATGCGGAGCAGAAACATTTGTTTTTGTTTCGCTTATAAAAACGATTGTGCAATCACAATCGCAAGAAAGCATAGGAATTATATTAAAACCTTGTAACCAGCGGAATGCATGTAAACATTCAGCAGCCAGCGGCTCAAACGTATGTTGCGCGAAAAAAAAAAAAAAATTAAACCTCACACACATCCAGCCGCACAGCAAAGCGTCAAGAGCGGATCGAAAGTTAATGCATTTTTCATCGAAAAACACAAAATTTTGCACGCATTCGGAGCCAAAGCGCACCTCTGTTGTTTGAGCAGCAATCGCGTACCAAATCTCTGGCGATTGGTACCGAAAAAACGGCGTGCTATTTTTAATGCGATAAAATTTACATTTTCTTTACCTTTAGTGTGTGTAGCATCTCATCCGTTGCGAGTGCAGTGCGCAGTGATGTTACGAGATCGCGCAACCGTCTTTCGCGCATCGTCAGCCACCGGAGCACTTATCAGCTCATTTAGCATAAACTTTATTGCTCGAAACAGTTACCAACAAACGGATCCACCAGCCGCAGGCCGTGGCGGCAGGGTCTTCGGCAGTGAAAGGAAAATAAATCACTTACGTGCACCTTTTAGCACTCGAAGATGACAGACCGCCTTCGGCGGTGGCTACCGGGATCGAACTTAGTCTTATCACAAACGGCTACCACGATAAGCTCTAAAATGCGAACAAAACTGTGCCGCACCGCTTCCCGCTCTGCCTGGTTTGAATTTAATTCTCGACCGGGAAACATGTAAATGATACGATACACCACTTCCTTCGGTCTATCAAATCTATTTTCGGTCGGCCGGTGTGTTCGGTCACCTCGTAAATTGTGCCTGTGTGCCTGCGCGCATGGCCTGCTGGTGCTGGCAGAGGATCCCGTCGCTCCGTTTGTTGGTTATAAATTTGGGCTAACAGCCAGATGCGACGACCAGGGGTCTACACTTTTGGTTTTTTGGTTTTCCACCTTCGCACCGGGCGCTACGCTAGCACTAGCAGGTTAGTGGGTAAGCCGCTCGAGCCTAGACGAGGATGCAAATTAGGGGATTGTTTAATTAAGAGATTATTCATACCGGCTGCCTGACTGCCTGCCTTCCTGCCTGGCGTAAAAGGGAAGCTCAACAACAGGTGCGTTGGTAACAAAATGGAAACAAGCAAAATTCGACGATACGGCGAGGGGTGTTCGGTACAAAGCGTTTTATTTCTTGATTAATGGAAATGTGACGTGTGACGTGATCGTAGATCACGAAATTGCGTAATCATTAAAAAATACTGGTGGAAACCGCAATTTGCTCGGGGAATAACAGTTTGGTTAATAGAAGATGAGTTTATTCTTATGACTGCGAAGAAAACTTGCTTACTTGTTTAGTAGGCATTGCTAAAATAGAGGTAGCTGGAATCAACCATTCATCTTACAAATGAGAATGTGATTTTAAAATTAAATTGATTCGGTTGCTGATCCAAGCACCCTGGAAAATTTTTAGAACGAAACAAAATCTTTGTGAGAACAAAAGTGGTCTGCTGTGTTGAGCAATTCTAGACAATTCCACAGCAATTGGAAAATTTTCCCTAAATTTTCTCTTGAAACGAAATGTCATTTCATTCACAAAACATCATGACCGAATTCAAGAACGTTTGCATGTGGGTATGAACAATTCAATGACACTTATTTATTAGCCACGACCACTCGAACTACCGCTTATCGTTCGGTTAGGATTCCTTCCGAGGAAAGGCAGCTTCACCACTAGCGTGTCCAGATATAAACGGAAGGGTTGGGCACCCGACTTTTCCGAAGAATTACTGGGCCCTTACCACAAACTCTGGACTTTTGGGTCCAATTGAATTTAAAGTTGATATTGGAAAATTCTAGTCCAATTTAAAACTAGACTAGAAATTAAAGTTGAAATCGTACTTGAGATAGGGTCTTAAACTAATTTTGGACTAATTTGGGTTTGAAGCTTTATTTCAAATTGATATGAACTCAAAGTTGAATTTAAAATTGGATTTGATTATTGGCACGAAATTAGACACGAATTTTTACTTGAAATTGTGGTCGAAATATTTCGTCTTAGCCTCTCACACGTTTTCCCTCTTTTTTCAACCCCGTTTTGCTACTTTTTGTTCCATTTTTTCTTTTCTTTACCGTTTTCTTGGGTTTTGCTCTCACTTTTCTTTTCTCTTTTTCCACATTTCCTCAGTTTTTCTTATTTTGCATTTCTTGCACCTCTTTTCGCGTTTAGCTCGTTTTCTCCTAGTTTCTCTGGTATTTTGATCCATTTTCCCTCTTCGTTTTCCGTCTCTCGTTTTTCGCCCTTGTCAGTCTTGATATTTCCCTTGCTTTTCACTTTTCTTTTTGCCCGTTTTTCGTTGATTTTTCCTTCATTTTCAGGTCCATTTTTCCCTTTTTCCAATCTGATTTGTTGTTTTCTATTCCATCAACTCCTTTTCTATTTTTTTTGTTTTGCCTGTTCCGTTCTTCCTCTTATAATGTGCTGCGTTTCCTTGTTTTTGTCAGATTCTGCTTTTCATTTTCTTTGTGTCTTTCGTTTTAAGGATAAATAAGGAAATTCCTTATTTTATGTTCTCGTTTCCCATATTTTTACCTTTTCTTTCCTTTTTTTCCTTTTTGTTCTGTTTTTTTTCTTTTCTGTCCAGTTTGTCCTAATTTTCTTGCACGTTTTCCTCGTTTTCTTTTTCGATTTTCCTTGTTTTTACCTCCCGTGTTTCCTTCCATTGTGTGACGATTTTATTGTCTTTTTTTCTCTCGGTTGGACCAGTTCCCATTTCCCATTTTTTCTATTTTTCATTTTCCTTCATTTCTTGTGCCGTTTTCTTGGTTGTTGTTCTCACTTTAATTCTTTTTCCTTCCGTTTTTATTTAGTTTTTTTTGTTCGGTGTTTTTTGTTTCATTGTCAATCTTAATTTCTTGTCCCATTTTTTTTTATTTGCAGTCGTGTTTTCCTCTAACTTTTCACTCATTTTTTGCAATTTTCATTCCTATTTTTCGGGTTTTCTCTTTCTGTCTCCTTTCCTCGTTTCCTTCGTCTCCTTCTGTCTCGTTTGTACTCGTTTAGATGCCCCTTTTTTGTTCTAATCTGACACGTGTATTTTGTTTTTTACTTCCGTTTTCCTGTTTTTCTTTTCTTCTTTTTCTGTCTCATTTTTCAATCCCATTCTCATTCCCAGGTTGTTCCTTCTTACTCTTTTTATACCCCGTGTATCCTTCTTCTCTCATTTTCCTCTTGGTTTCTCTTGTTTTCGGTATCGTTATCCCTTTCTTTTTCTATTCCGTCTTCCCTTGGTCTCGCTTTTCCTCCTTCTTTCTCGTTTTTCTTTTTTCTGTTTAGTTTCCAGTTTTTCCTGTCCTGTTTTTCGACCTTGTCAGTCCTGATTTTCCTCCGGCTTGTCAATTTTTTTTTCGTCTTTTTTCTTTCATTTTTAGACCCGTTTTTGCTTTTTTCAGGCTCATTATTAATTGCTTTCCTCCTCATCAACTGCTTTGTTCTTCCTCTTATTGCGTCCTGTCGTTTTCTCCTTTTTTGTCACGTTCTGTTTTTCATTTTATCTTGTTTGTTTTCCTTTTTCATTATTTTTCTCCGTTTTTCCTTTTTCTGTTCTCGTTTTTTAATTTTGCTGGTCCCGTATTTTAATCTTTTCCTTTTCTTTTTTGTCCAGTTTGTCATTTTTTTCCTTGTTTTATTTATCGTTTTTCTTTGTTTTCTCTCATTTTTCTTTTTTTTCACTTTCGTTCTCTCTCTTTTTCTGTGCAGTCTCCTCTTTTTTTGCTTCGTTTTCTCTTTATCTTTCCGTTTTCTACTTTTCCGCTTTTCCACAGCCAGAGACGGACTACCTCTCGCACTATGGGCCAGAAATTAAAATTTCGGGACAAATATATTTGCGGTTAAATGGCATGTCTCAGCTCAATGTGGTCTTCGGTAAGTTTTTGAATGAAAAAATGATGCATCTTTTGAAGGGGTTGTCCATTATTTAGGTGTTACTTTAACAACAATTTAAGTAATAACTTTTTGAGTAAATTTTTTTTCACCTTTTTGGTTTCAAAATATTAAAGATAAACCAATTTCAAGTAATTTTTGTGAAGATCTGAAACTTCTACCTTTTACCCATTTTCAGCAATAGACCTTTGTTTATAAACGACCCCTCAAATCACATTCCTTCTTGTAACATGTTTATTTCAACAAACAGCTCAACGTGATGTTCTAGAAAATATTTTGCACACAAAAGAGGAATATTTTTGCAAAAGTCTGTTTTGCTTTATATGCATTAATTAATAAGATATAACTGATTTTAGGTTAAAAACCGTCTGATGAAAAATCCGAATATCTTATCCATCTGCAAGTATCTGCAATTAGTTTGCATACCAGTTTGTAGGGAATTTTCAAAGCTATCTGCCCAAATGTTTATTTCAGAGAATACCTGGGAATACCATGGCTGTAAATACCTGGGAATAGAGCGGATTTTTTTTTCATACATTTTATAACTTAATAAATATGCGTCCTAGCGTCAAGCAGTCTTTTCAAAAAATATGTATTTCAACATACTGAACAACTTTGTAGAACATTTGTAAGCAATAAAATAAACGTGTGCAAAGTTATTGAGTGTAATTGATTTTAAAATGCTCTTTTTTAACACATCATTATATTTCGAAACCGGTAAGAGATAGATAGCTACTTCATTCAGCAAAGTTGCTTATTTTAGTATGTTCTGCAACTTTTGGAGAAAAAAACTTTTTTTAAAAATTATTTAAGAAAACAAAAGTTTGTATTACCCTAATAGGTGAATTCATGGTCACCCTAATAGTGCAGGAAGATGGGCTATATTTTATTATTTTACTTCTCCGAAGACATCACCCCACATCACATTTTTTCATCAAACGGTTTTAAGCCTAAAAACAGTTATATCTTATTAAAATTAATGCAGTAAAAGCAAAACAGTCTTCAGCAAAAATATTCCTCTTTTATGTGCAAAATGTTGTCTAGAACATCACATTGAGCTGTCTGTTGAAATAAACATGTTACAAGAAGAAATGTGATTTGAGGGGTCGTTTGTAAACAAAGGTCTATTGCTGAAAATGGGTAAAAGGTAGAAGTTTGATATCTTCAGAAAAATTACTTGAAATTGGTTTATCTTTAATATTTTGAAACCAGAAAGATGAAAAAAAGTTTACTCAAAAAGTTGTTACTTAAATTGTTGTTTAAGTAACGCTTACATATTGGACGACCCCTTCAAAAGATGCTTCCATTTTTTATTCAAAAAGTTGCCGAAGACCACATTGAGCTGAGACATGTTGTTTAACCGCAAATATATTTGTCCCGAAATTTCAATTTCTGGCCCATAGTGCTCTCGACCCATCGGTAATGTTCGTGATTCCGTGATAACAAAATTTGCTTATATTTTCCATTAAAGTTGGACTTAAAAACAAAATTGAAATTAGACAATTTGACAAAATTGGACTTGAAATTGAACTTAAAGTAGGAATCGAAATTGGCCTTGAAATTGGCTATAAAGTGGATTCCAATTACACTTGAAATTGTATTTGGATTTGAACTTAAGACTAGCCTTAAAATTGGACTTGAAATCAGTGTTGAAATTGCATCAAATTAGAATTGAATTTGGATTTGAAACTGGAACTGGTAGATTAATTAAAAAACTGCGGACTTCTGGGTTACGAGAAAGTGAAGGTGGGGCACGTGCCCCACTGTGCCCTAGCCTGGGCACGCCAATGAACTGCACCCACACGGCCTGCAGAAGAAACGGCCGACGAAAAGTCAATCAGCCCAGGCAAATCGGTCTCATTTTTCGGGCGAATTGCTTTATTCCATTTCCCCCAAAACAGAAAGTATCAATATTTGGCCTACTAATTTCAATATTTGAACTGTTTGCTTTTTGCGAATGGAAAATTTTTCTCCCCAACGCCAACGGGCAGCAGCAGCAGCAGCATCAGCCGCCTACTTTGTTGATGCAATCGAACAAGAACATAATTTTTCTCGGTAATATTTCATCCCTCGCAGATTGCATTCATCTCCAGCAGTCCCACACAGAGCAATTATCCTCAGCTGGATGAATTTCTTTGCCGGCCCCGGTATAGAAGCTGAGCTTCTTTAATTAATTTTTGCTTCGCTGCCAATCAAACAAACGAAATCGGATTTAATTTCCAACGAAGAGTTGAGTGAAACATCTTGCACTTCCTTCCCAGTGCAATGGTTTCGTTTTTCAAAATCCCTTTCCACCCCCTTCGATTCCAAACAACAATACCACGCTAGGATCCTGGCTAGCTGGGCTAAACAAATCTGAAAGGAAAATTGAATTCGTTTTCGTTTGGATCTCAATCCGATCCGATCCGATATTGGCATCCTTTTTCAACCCGAATGCAATCCGAAGAAACGCAAACAAAGCAGGCTGCGTCTCAAGGAAAGTGTGCTGCTCTGTTCGCTTTAAATGTGCCAAGCTGTCATCGATTGAATTCAAATCTTTAACATAATATCTCTTTCGTTAAGCTGTCTAAGCTCACGACGGTTGCAGGCTGCAACTATTTTTTATTGACTGCATCCTTTTATATTTCGTTTTGAAAAACGAACACACAATAGGAAATCGATTTCACTTTTCTTTCCACCATGATCCACCTTCTTTTGCAACGATCTCTACGGTTCCAAGACGCAACCCTTTTGAGCTCGAGCGTGACACCTCGGAATAAAGTGAAGCTCCTTGTTGCAAACCGGGGCGGGGTTGCGCGGTGCCGGAAGGAAAAAGAATGAAAAGGTTAAACCGTCAACCTCACGCACATTCCACGCAAAACGGCACGGGTTGCTTTGCCCTGGAGCATCCCGCATCCAACCGGACGGGCGACGGGCATAGTTTGCCATCCATCCCCTAGGTTCTTTTTTGTTCTATTGTTTACCTCTGCTGTTGATCGGTTCGCCCTGGAACGTATTGCCGTGAAGCCTGCAGCAGCAGCAGCACCGGTCGGGTTCTTCGGTTCTGGCGGGCGACATACATCATATTGTTTACGGCGGCATCATCATCGTCGTCATCATCCGTCGCCGTCGTGAAAGGGGCCGTGCCGAGCACGTGACGCTCCGATCGACGGTCCCAGTATCGGTAGGCAACGAAAGACAAGAAGCTCCCGGCGTCATATGATCGGTCGGTAGTTCCGCATCATGGCCTGCTCGATGATTTGAGCGACCGAGCGCACATGCTCTGAAGAGCGTGTGTTTCAACCCTTTTTGCAGTAAGTAAGAAGTGCGGTTTGTTGTAATATTTTTCAATGTTTTCCATTTTTATTAGCAGCCAGCCGCTGGCTAGCAAAGGCAATAAATCAATTGAATTTATAGGAAACCCAATAGCACCGGAATTCTGTCTGAACAGGGCAATAGACGAAAAGGTTCCGTTAATTTGACATGTTCTACAGTTAATTTCGGCCATATGTTTCAACCCGCCGAAGGCGGGAATCGGCTCACAGGTAGATTGACGATAAGCTGCTGATGTTCAAATTATTTTAAAAAGACTATTTTTAAACAATTGTGCGAAATATTCGGCTTTGGTCGATTTATTTCGAAGAAAGCCAGACGCTTCTTTAATTAGAAGTCTAATTAAACAAGCGATGCAACCAATTTCGGTATAGTCTTTGTTTCGTAACTTGTTTTTTTTTTTGGTAGGCCCAAAAAATCAAAAACCTTGGCGAAGTTTTTCAAGGCAATAAACGTATTGTCGTCATGTATTGTACCGATTAATAATAAAACCAAACCGAGACCTGCAATTAAACGAAATGAATTATTCAAAATTTATAGACAAACCGGTCACCGCAAACATTTCGGTATGGTTTGGTCTAATTATCATTTGTATTCTTTGGCGCGGACTTAGAGAGACTAATTTCAATTGAATTAAGTGAAGCTCCGCTCCACTCCTGCGAGGCGGATTTTACTGTACTAATGACCACATCTTGCTGAATGTTTGCTGCTGCTCTGCTCCTAATAACGTTTAACTTTCGTGCACCGTTGCGCACTAGCACGGCCTTCTCGATGCATAATTAATTGGTGTTATATTTTTTCCATTCCAACGTTTTTACAGCAGCCTGCAATCAGCAGCAGCAGTATGGCATTGTGCAAAATCGCCACACTTGGATGATGATTGATTCGAGTGTTTGACAATCGAAGCAGGCGCGCCGTTGTATGCGTTGGCTCCTTGAGTCATCATACCGCACCAACGCATCAATAATTTGGAAATCGAAACGTTGAAAGTGAACTAGTGGATGGTGGATATTGAACTGATGTAATTGATTGAAAACAAGAGAAAAAAAAAAGAAAAGCAGAGTGGGTGTTGAAGCATAAAAAACCACTACCACATGGTGCGGCATCCTTGAACGGACGGAACGAAGTTCCTTCTGCCCAAGGGCCAAGCCAAAAGCTAACATTTCAATACAGTTGGAAGCGGAAAGTTATACGCAACACAAATCGTAGATAAAGGTGATCGTAATTTATGTCCCGTTTTTCGTTGTTCTTTTTGTTCCGTTGCATCCCGTGTCAGTTATTTTGGCTGGCCCTGAAAATTGTCGGTCTCTATGCATAGAAGAAGATCATTTCTGGATACGAAAACGAATCGATGGAATTGATAAATATTTCGTTTACGTTTGCAAGCGAACGCTCCTACTGGATGGAACTTATTCGAAACGCAGATGTTCGAACGTTTCCATCCTCCCACACAATTAAGGTCTATTCGGGGTGCAATGGAATTTTTGGAAGGTCAAGCCATGACTTATACTGACTAGAAATATTGCTTATGCTTTTAACAGTATAAATTATAAAAAGAATTAGGTAGCTGAAATTTAGGTTTTGAGGCAGAACAGTGCGAAAAGTTGAAATCTAAAACTGAAAATGGCAAAAACGAAAAGACGTAGTGAAATAGAATATAAACAATAAGCTCTTATGAAAAAAAGTAGAGATAAAATTAAATTAAATTTTAAGTGACTTTGCCAAAGAAATTTAAGTCCTATCTCTTATGGTTGATAGGATGGAGCAATTTAAAGTTTTTTGGACGGGGTGGACCTAAAAAATCCGTTTTTTCTTAATATCTCCTTTCGTGTTTATTTCTCACAAATTTTGGCTTCGAAGCACTTTCATATGCAATAAAAACGTATATTTTGTTTGAAGAAATCAAGTCGCCATCTCTTTCGGTTCTGTAGCTACAGGCATTTTTTATAAAAAAAATATGCATTTTTCAAATGTCAATAACATAAAAACTGCTCAAAAGCAGCAAATCAAATTTTGCATAGATGTTTAGCAATATATTGGCTATCGAAATCAATTGAGAGCGCATCGGTCCAGGTCGGCCCTTTTTCGCTAGGCCGTATTGAATAATGAAGGAAAAACTACCAAAATCACAGTTTTTACACAGTTTAGAATGGATTAAAAAAGCGAAAATAAGTATAAATGTTTCTATTTATCTTAATCATCTGTAATCAGCTTAAGAGGGTGGCTCTGGTTTTTTTTTCGAGCTGGAAATCCTTTCACCTTAGGGGACACTAAACTAAACATCAGTGCAAAATTTGATTTGCTGCTTTTGAGCAGTTTTTATGTTATTGACATTTGAAAAATGCATACTTTTTTAGAAAAAATGCCTATAGCTACATAACCGAAGGAGATAGCGACTCGATTCCTTCAAACAAAATGTGCGTTTTTATTGTATGTGAAAGTGTTTCGAAGGCAAGATTTGTAAGAAATAAACACGAAAGGAGATATTAAGAAAAAACGGATTTTTTAGGTCCACCCCGACTTAAAAACTTTGAATTACTCCATCCTATCAACCATAAGAGATAAGACTTTTATTTCTTCAGCAAAGTAATTCAAAATTTAATGCTCTTTAACTTTGCTGAACATTTTATTTAGCTAACTTAAGCCATAAAAAAGTTTATGTTTTGCACTCCCTTCTATGATGGTCACCCTAATGCCATATACACCGAAAAATAGTACTATCAATATATATAGAATGCCAGTGTCGCTACAGTGCGCATGGTAAACATCACACATGTTCAGATAATGTATTTACATTATATATGCATATGTGTGTGTGCCTGAGATTCATCAAAAGGTGAATCTCATTGTCAAACTTTGACAACCAGTCTAAAATTTCAAATATGGCTGCCAAGTTGTGCGATTGGATACTTCGCTTGCTTCAAATTTTTGAAAGAATCGGTTCAAAAGGGCGCAGTTGTGGGATTCAATTCATCCGGACGAAAAGAAAATGAGTGTTTAAAAACATTTCACTGGCATGAAAACACAGTGATGAGCGCACTGATGACAGCACCAACCAGCGCACAGATAAAAAACAGATAAATAACAATAAGCAACTTTAACAATGAAGTTCCCGATTCACAGACTTTACACATATTGTTAGCATCATGTTTACCACAATAAGTCCTGTAGAAAAACAGCGACACTGGCATTCTATATACAAGGGTTAGACAAAATGATCGGGACAGGCAAAATTTTGATGAAAATCAAACGGCCATAACTTTTACAAAATTGAACATTTTTAGATGAAACGTATTGCATCCAGCGGGGAAATTTTCCTAGTTTTCCAGAAATACTTTAAAATTTGCAATAGTCAGCGGACACCGGAGATATTCCGGGTTGTCTGGGGGTATGTCAAAAACTGATTTTTTTAATCGCCTGTATCTTTTTCTGTCATGGAAATTTATTAATTTTCATCTTTTATCCCAAAACTAGATTTCATTTCCAGTCGATTAGTCGAAAAAGAACGGAAATCCGACGAGAAACAACCAAGATATGGCCATTTTAGTGAAATCAGTTCTGGAAATGTTGCCAGTAATGTCTTACTTTTATGACCATTTTAAAACATGACCAAAAGCATTCCAATATGGATGTCAAACTTCAAAAATTCACGAGGGTTGAAAATCCTGAAGTTTGACACCCATATTGTCAAGATTTCGAATATTTCCAGAAACGACCACTTCCGCCGGGGTACCTAAAACCTGCTACAGGGTTGCCATAGCACGCTGCGGACCTGGAAATGCTTCCAGTGTCAATGGCTCATAACACCTTAACGTTTGATGCTCATATTGACATGGTTTGCGTCATGTCCTAAACTGGCCAGAGTAATAGATGTTACTAGTGGTCATTTTACGAAAATGGCCGTAACTTGGCTGTTTCTCGTCGGATTTCCGTTCTTTTTCGACCAATCGACTGGAAATGAAATCTAGTTTTGGGATAAAATATGAATATGAATAAATTTTCATGACAGAAAAAGATACAAGTGATGAAAAAACCAGTTTTTGATATACCCCCAGATAACCCGGAATATCTCCGTTGTCCGCTGACTATTGCGAATCTTGAAATATTTTAGAAAAACTAGAAAGATTTCCCCGTCCAATGCAATTGGTTTCATGTAAAAATGTGCAATTTTATGGAAGTCATGGGCGTTTCAATTTCATCAAAATTTTGCCTGTGCCGAACATTTTGTCTAACCCCTGTATATTGATTCTACTCGAAAAATGCGTAAGTTGAAATAACAAATTTTCTCCGAAGGTCTAAGGACTTACGGTTTTATCCACCTAGATTTGGGTTTCATCCCACAGTGTGCCGATGCACCGCGGTGGGGTTCTTGAAGAAAACGCATTTCACTGCACAGTCTTCCGGCATCCTTGTGACGTGGCTGGTCCACCGTAGTTTCCCAACTTTCGCCAGATGTACGGCGGGAATCTCTCCAGGCAGTGCTCGTGATTCATACGCCTCCGCCACTCTCTGCTTTCCGTTTGTTATCCGCCAAAAATAGTCCGCAACAGCTTTCGTTCAAATACGGTTAGTGCACGTCTGTCTTCCGTAAGCAAAGTTAATGTCTCACAATTCCGTAGAGGACTACCGGTCGACGATTAGAGACGTTCTAGCCTAGTTTTGGCTCCAGCTCAGTAAGTACTGGTCAATTTTGACATATCCAAAATGTCCCACACCAAGCTTAGCCATACGATAAACCATCCGCTTTGGCTTATTAGTATTTTATTCCGATGTTACATATACTTTTGTGCCAAAAAATGGCAAATTGTGTTCGAATTTAAATAAAGAGGTAGGAACAAGAAGTAATAAAAAAATGGGCATGAGCATTATCGAGACGTAGAGTACGAGGGACGTGAGGCAAACTAGAAGCGATAACCTGATTTCCATAGGATTTGAAGCCAAAAAACTTGGATTGGAGAAGAAAGTCACCTGGCCCTCCGGCAAATATTCTTTGTATTTGCTGGGACTACGTCATATTACAGAATGTTCAGAAAGTTGAGAGATATTAAGAGATGAGACAAGAGAGAGAACGTACGAAACCATCATTGGATAACGGTAGCGAATTCAGTTTATGCGGTTGAGCCCGGCACTTCGCAAAAAATGACCACAATACGAGCAGAGGCACGAAAAGGTGATTATACAACATGACAACGCTCGGCCTCACGTTATCAAATTCGTTAAAAGAGAGTTAAATGTCCCGTGCCACCCACCTTGTTTCAAAGAATTTGCGCCGTTCGATTTGTTCTTTTCGATTCTACATGGTATGGCTGATTACAAATTCAGCTCATATGAAGACATCAAAAATGGCTTGATTCATGGATAGCATTAAAAGATGAATTTGAAGGGACTCGAGAGCGTCTACGAAATGTGCACGCAGCCCATCATTTGTTCTAAACCAGTTCAGTTTCGCATCAGTTTATCCGAAACAATTAAAACGCGGACATCCAACAAGGAAGCGCCTTGGTGGAACAAAGCATTCGAGGGATTTTGCAGGTCCTGGGAAGCTGGGATGAATACAAAGAGCCCTAGCCCTAGTGATTCCAATGAAATACTGATGGAAAAACACTTCACAGGATCATTTTCCATCAACAATATGAAGCTGCACCAGAAGTTCATGAAATAGTCCAGGACATTTTTACTGATTCCGAAATAGAATGGGCCATCGACTCCTTCGAACCGTTCAAATCACCTGATACTGATGAGATATTGCCATCAGTAATGCTGCGAAAGAGCAAGCAGTTAACTATCCCATTATAATAGAGCGCTTCCGAAAGCCTCTATTAAGGTCTAAATTCTTAAAAACCATGGAAAAATTATCGACTATTACATTAAAGAAAGCTCCATTGAATAAATTTAAATTCGCATTTCATAGCAATAAATCTACACTAGATCAATTAAACATATTAGTTGTCAAATAAGAAAATTCTATTGAAACAAAAGAAATCTCACTGGCAGCCTTCCTTGATACAGAGGGAGCTTTGGACAACGATTCTCGTAGATCAATGCAAGAAACTATGAGAAAATATGGAATTGACATCTATACAGCAAATTGGATAAAGGCAATGCTGGTAAATGGCGAAATTAATTCTTTGGGAATATAACTCAATTGATGAAACCGACAACAGGCTCTCCTCAAGGAGGAGTTTTTTCTCCTCTGGTGTAGTCAGTGTGGTGTGGATGATTTACTGAAATAAATTTGTATTGGGTTCCAGGATACTGTAGAGTAGAAGAAAACGAGAAAGCTGATACATTAGCGAAAAAAGGGTCATCAACTAACTCTTTTGGTCCAGAACCATTTTGCGGAGTTTTGGTATTGCTCATAGGACACTGCCCGAGCAAATACCATCTCACGAAGATGGGCATCCTCAGTGAAGATTCGTGCGGATATGACATTGAAACATCGGTACATCTACTGTGCGAGTGTTGTGCCGTAATGCAACGTAGATTAAGAGTCCACGGTAAAAGAACATTGGAGCTAATGGATATTTGGACTGAAAGTCCAATAACTTCATGAGAAGTGTTGTGCCTAGTTGGGATAACTGTGCATACTGAGTACTGACAACCACTCCACTATGGGCCAGAAATTAAAATTTCGGGACAAATATATTTGCGGCTAAACGGCATGTCTCAACTCAATGTGGTCTTCGGCAACTTTTTGAATGAAAAAATGATGTATCTTTTGAAGGGATCGTCCAATATTTAGGTGTTACTTTAACAACAATTTAAGTAATAACTTTTTCAGTAATTTTTTTTTCACCATTTTGGTTTCAAAATATTAAAGATAAACTACTTTCAAGTATTTTTTCTGAAGATATCAAACTTCTACCTTTTACCCATTTTCAGCAATAGACCTTTGTTTATAAACGACCCCTCAAATCACATTTCTTCTTGTAACATGTTTATTTCAACAGACAGCTGAATGTGATATTCTAGACAACATTTTGCACATAAAAGAGCAATATTTTCACTGAAGACTGTTTTGCTTTTTCTGCATTAATTAATAAGATATAACTGTTTTTAGGCTAAACACCGTTTGATGTAAAATGTGTATTTTTTCAAGGGTAGTGTCTTCGTAGAAGTAAAATAATAAAATATAGCAATCTTCCTGCACTATTAGGGTGATACAAACTTTTGTTTTCTTAAATTAAAAAAAAAGTTTTTTTCTCCAAAAGTTGCAGAACATACTAAAATAAGCAACTATGCTGAATAAAGTAACTATCTATCTTTTACCGGTTGTAAAATATAATGATGTGTCAAAAAAGAGCACTTAAAAATCAATTACACTCAATAACTTTGCACACGTTTATTTTATTGCTTTCAGATGTTCTACAAAATTATTCAGTATGTTAAAATACACATTTTTTGTGAAGACTGTTTAACGCTAGGACGCATATTTATTAAGTTATAAAATGTATGAAAAAAAAATCCGCACTATTCTCAGGTATTCCCAGCCATGGTATTCCCAGGTATTCTCTGAAATACATATTTGGGCAGATAACTTTAATGATTCCGTACAAATTGGTATGCAAACTATTTACAGATACTTGCAGATATTCGGATTTTTCATCAGACGGTTTTTAACCTAAATTATTAATTAATGCATATAAAGCAAAACAGTCTTCAGCAGAAATATTCCTCTTTTATGTGTAAAATATTTTCTAGAACATCACATTGAGTTTCATAACTTCAGAAAAATTACATGAAATTGGTTTATTTTTAATATTTTGAAACCAAAAAGGTGAAAAAAATTTTACTCAAAAAGTTATTACTTAAATTGTTGTTTAAGTAACGCTTATTGAATTTGAATGAAACGCTTATGAATTTTTTTATTCAAAAAGTTGCCGAAGACCATATTGAGCTAAGACATGCTGTTTAACCGCAAATATGTTTGTCCCGAAATTTTAATTTCTGGCCCATAGTGCACTCGACTTACATGTGGTATGTCAAACAGAGCACATAGATTAAGGATAGAGCATACCACAACAGATCTGAATATTGGTCGCAGTGGTCTTGTCCTCCATAAACAAACAAAAATCCGAAAATCCGTATCCGTGCATTACTTGCCATCGCTGTTTTTGCTCGACTGTATCATTTGCTGCATTGAAATCGATGAAAATAGACAGGTCAGATTTCGGTATGTAGCTTTAACGGAATAGGCTTGCATTCTGGAAAAACTTGCGTATGTTATTTGTCTGGAATAATCTAAATCCTAACGATATCTGTCCTTGTGCTGGCACTTGTTCCTCCTCAGAATCCTCCTGGTCAACTCGTTCCACGCTTATCGTTACTTGACCGAACACTCCCGCGTAACAATAGTTAGTTTTCCGAAGCTCTTTTTCTGTTTCTCTATCGCCTACAGGGGTTTCTCGTTGAACCAATTATTAGTGTATTCTTCATTTAGAGTCTCAGTAGCGGCCTCTCTGATCTTTTTTCGCTTCAATATTTTTTCTGTTTGCAACTGTTTATTTTGTTTTCGTGTAATTTAAGTTAGTCATACTGTATTTTTTGCCCTCTTAGCTAGTTTCGGGGTACAAATGCTGGCTTAAGAAGCCAGTCGTCGTATGTTCGAATCTCGGCTGCGAGGTGCTGCTATAGAGTCCGTTGGATCGCTGCACTAGCCCCGTAATTGTCCTGTACTCTAATAACTGACTGCGAAGGGCTGTCGATAAAGAAGGGTCAAGTTCTCAACAGGACGTTTATACACATGTCTTTGCTTTTTTGCATACTGTATTCTATTTCCATTTAAAGCGATTATTTTCACTCTAATTTAGAGGACTCTAGGATAGAGAGAGGATAGGTTAGAATTTACATTCTTTGTTGTAATACGGCATGGAACCATCTGGCCACTTGACTCCTGGAGTAACTGGATTCAGAATTTGAATTCAGTTCAATTTCGTTTCTTAGAGAGTGCTGTACTGACACGGATTACTAGGATCGCAAATAGTTATCCTTCCCGGAAAACCCATTTTTCTAGCAGCGCAAGCAATTTTAGAAAAGCAACATAATAATTCTCCAACGTTCACCGGCTCGCGGTGAAGCTAAGTCGATAACAAAAACTGCAAGGTATACAGCCCTAAGGGTTGTACGAAAGGGTGACGTAGGACTGTGTCATATAATACTCATTACATTGACAACATGTTTTAATCGATGAAGTATAACTTTATATCTGATCATTAGATCAACTAATGCAAACTGCATTTATGGCATATGCAAATTTGAGTATCTGTGAGTATCACTGTTTGAGTGTTTATTTGTAAAAGAAGAGCGAAATATTCTGATTTAATTCTTCATTGAATCAATGGTGGTTTTGAAAAAAACCGTTTGAAATTGTTTGGTGGCCCTGAAAAGAACTATGTTTGAGCTGATAGCACTTCTTAAAAATCAGTACTATAATTACTGTTGCCAATATATAGATGGATGTCGCTATTCGGTCCTTTAGGCTCTAGGATGATGGTTGCCCGCTAATACAGGAGTGATAGGAAATACCAAATCACTGTAAAGTAGAAATGGATTAGTTTTATCAAAATACTGACCGTCCGTCAGTGCGATAAATGAGCAGACGGCGAACCTAGTGTGCTATTTTATAGTCACTGGCACTGCCGCTGCTACTTGTAAGCTAGTGTAGGTGTGGGAGAAACCAGATCGGCTGCTGCTGCTGCTCAAATGATTATCCGAATGGAACGTTAACCATTAAAGTGTAGAAAATTTTTTCCATTCTTCAATTACTATAGCTCTTATAAGAACTGTTTAAGACCACAACGGCCTGCTACTGAATTTACTGCCAGTCAGTCGTTCCGTTTCCCATCAGTGTTGGTTTACGATAATTGCGATCGAAGTTGCCGCCAAAACGCCATCGGCTTTGCCTCCAATTGCCATTAATGTTACCACTAACAACCGGTGTTGCCGCGAAATGTACTTGGTCTTGCCACCAATTGCCATCCCAAGCCCTTGGTTTGCCTCCAATTGCCGGTGTTTCCGCCGAAATTCCATCGTTTTTGCCTCCATTTGCCATCGGCGTTGCCGCCAATTACTGGTGTTGCCCCACCAATAGCCGTCGACGGTAAATACTGACCGTCCGTCAGTGCAACCGTGCGATAAATAAGCAGACGGCGAACCAAGTGTGCTATTTTATAGTCACTGGCACTGCCGCTGCTACTTGTAAGCTAGTGTAGGTGGTGGGGGAAACCAGATCAACTGCTGCTGCTGCTGCTGCTCCGACGCTGAATGAGCAAGCATTTTCCATGTTTACCATGGTATAACGCAAAATGGAACGTTAACCATTTAGAAAGTGTAGAAAAATCTTTCCATTCTTCAATTACTATAGTTCTTATAAGAACTGTTTAAGACCACAACGGCCTACTGCTGAATTTGCTGCCCATCAGTCGATCCGTTTCCATTTGCCTTCAGTGTTGGTTTGCGAAAATTACCGCCAAAATGCCATTGGGTTTGCGTCGAATTGTCATCGAAGATGACATTAATTGCCGCAAAAATCCTTGCATTTACCTCCAATTGCCGCCAAAATGCTATCGTTTTTACCTCCCAATTGCTATCGGTGTTGCCTCCGATCGCTGGTGTTGCCGCCAAATGCCGTTGCTTTCGCCACCAATAGCCGTCGATGGTAAATACTGACCGTCCGTCAGTGCGATTGTGCGATGAATGAGCAGACGGCGAACCAAGAGTACCATTTTATAATAATCACTGGCACTGCCGCTGCTGCTTGTAAGCTAGTGTAGGTGGTGGAGGAAACCATATCGGCTGCTGCTGCTTAAATGATTGTCCGACACTGATTGAGCAAGCTATCGAACAATTTCGCATGTCTGCAATGGGGATAATGCAAAATGTAATGTTAAGTGCATCGTGTGGGATTCACGTTGGCCATTGCCCTCTGATTCCGCTTGTCTTCGGGGTCGGTGTTGCCGTCAATAGCCATCGATGTTGCCAATTGGAGTGGAAAAGGGGTGTGGCTTACAAAGTGGTCTCAAGGTTATCATTTGGATCCAAATCCTTTGGTGTATCTAATTGTCGTCCGTGCCTGTGAAGCTAGACGATAACAAGGGAAATGTATGGAAAAATTCGACCTTGAATCTTTACACACATTTTCACTATTTAGCGTATAAAAAATTATTATTAATATGTTACTATAAAATTGCTGGACATTTTATCTATCCAACGACATATTAACTGTTATGTTTCGTTCAGTAGTATAGTAGCTATTAGCTTTTGAAATATTTCATTCAAACGTTACACTTTTAGTTTTCGTTTTTACAAAGTGCTACCCAGTCCCAGTATAGTAAACAAAGACGTAGTCCTACGTCAAAAAATACACACAAGTCAAAGAAACTAATTAAAAGTTTTGTTCTTGCATTCTTGCAGTACTGCAGCAGTGGAACAGAAAAAATAATAAATATGCGATATACCCCCTGCTCCCGTGCTTCCACATCCCAAACGGATGTGTGTAATATGCATTGGCTCGTTTTTCGCTCGTCTTCGGAGTGCAGTGCAGTGCAAACAGCGCGGCGGCGGCTTGGTGGACCAGACGCTGCTGGGCAATTCTTCATTATTTTCGCCAGCCCGTCCCCTCCGTCTCTTTCTTTTCGGACCATCGCATCACCAACCACAACAGAACGGACAATAATAGCTGGCCTACTATGATGCGATCTTATACCGTGCGTCGCAGTCCAGTCGCAGGGCCCGCAAAAAGCAATGATATTTATGTGAACATGATGCACGCACACCTCCAACGCTGCAAGGCTGAAGAAAGGAAAAGACCAAACCAACAAACGGTTTGTTTTAATTCTGCGTTAAAATGCAAGCTCAAATGAGTAATTACCGTGTATGCAAAGTTACGTACAGCTCGTTTGGATGTCCGTTGCGGAGATGATCGCGTGTGAAACTTTGCATATATAGAGTACAGGTAGAAGGCGGAAGAATCCACAACTCGACGATGGTTTCACACTTGAGATAATTTCAGTTCTAGCTTAAGTCGAAATCTGTCTGGAAGCCGGCAAGAAGTAAAACACGAAGCGCAAAGCGCACTGAAACTGTAACCACGCAAACGGCTTATCCGTACGTCGTCCTCATGAATGATGAGCCCCGAGAACGGAAGCCGAACAGTCAGTCATGAATGATATTCATAGCTACTCTGCCTACCACTAGCGTTGCCGGCCTGTTAGTCTTCCCGGCAGCAGATCGCTCAAATTTTAATATTCCTAATTAAATGCGAGTCTTCGCAATGGCAGATAAAATCACAACACAACACACCTTGGTAACTAGCCTTCCCACCTGACCCCTCCTCGCTCGGCAATCAAAGGAAACGTAAAACGAAACGCAGCAAGCGCTGCGCTGCTGGTCTGACGCGATTTTGCTCTATTTTACGCGTATGGTATTTTACGCCACGCGGTATTCGGCTGTAGACAGGCGCAACCATACGCAACCCGCAACCGTGCGCTGACGAGCTGAGCTGACTGCTACGCTGCAGCCGAAGTGAATTTTATTGTCTTGTAGTGGCAAAGTGGTGCGGTAGTTGCTTGCTTATCTGCATAACCGATGGTTAACCATCCGTCGCTTCCCCTTCGGTCCTGAGCTGAGCGGACGGGCGGGCGCCCTGACAACCTATAAAAATGAAAAAAGAACTCGTAGAGCACTCATCTAATAAGCATACGGCGCGGCGCAGCGGACGGTCGGTCGGTCGGTGGCTTGGACGTGCAGCGAAGCGAAGGACATGCTATCAAACATTTTCTGGACACGGACGGCGCCACTCGCTCGCTTTTCCCCCCTGCTGCTGCGGTTGCCACCCAGCGGCCCACAGCGGCGTTGTTGATGAAGTTATGAGAGCAATACACGGACTGACGGACGGACGGACGGACATCTCTAATATACGTATGCCTATTTTCAGCAGTGCGCAAAGCCTACTTTGAATATGACTGACTGACTGACTGACTGCTGCAGCAGTCAGTTACAGAAAATAAACTTTCTTTCGCTTTTTGTTTTTTTTTTGCACCGATTGTATGGGTGTGTGAGTGCGAGTTTGTGTGTCTGAGGATGGCAGGTAATTAAATTATTTTTTAACCATGAATTCAAAACATTCAATTAGCAGGGGCGCTGGTGTGATCGAAAATTTGAATAAACAAACGAGCTACGGTTGTTTTATGAACCTGCGAATGGGTTGCATTCCGTTTTGGGCTCCGGGTTTCATGCCAAAATAAAACCGGGTTATGCAATTCCTGCTGAATGCTAAGTTGGTTACTGCGAGTGAATCGCTTTTTACATCCATGCTGGTAGGTAGATGGTAGACTTCGATAATCCCCAGCTTGTTTGTCATAGAAGCTGGTGCATGATCTAAGTCCCAGTATCTTGATCTCAGTTACGCTGGTGAAGAATATTATTAATCATATGCAACTGGATGAAAATGATACCTTGCCGAGTGGTAGAGAGCTAAAAAACGCGTAAACAACATGCAATTTTTGCATTCATTCAGAAGAGAGAACTCGCAACGCGAGTAGGTTTTTACATGGAAGTATGCAGTCAGCCAGCAATGCTGCTGGGCGCTTAGATCGTTAAAGTTTTTTTTCTGCGGGTGGTAACGTCGTTTACGGACAATAAATTTTCCATGAGCCATCTGGAAAATACCGACTTGAGCGTTTTGATCAGATTTGCATTACATTCCACACCGTATTAGAACAAAGAAGATAAATTCTATTAGAGTCCTCTAAATTGGAGTGAAAAATAATAGAGTTAACTGAGTGTAAAACATAATATGATTAATTTGAAATACATGAGAACTGAAAAAAATCGTTGCACGCACTGAAGCAAAAAAAGATCACCGCAACTGAGACACTAGATGAAGAGTGCACTAAGCGACCGGTTTGACGGAAAACCCCAGTAGGCGATAGAGAGAAAAAAGCGCTTCGGAAAACCAACTATTGTTACGAGAGGGAGTTCGGTTATGTAGAAAAGACGAGCGCGGAACGAGTTGACCAGGATTCCTAGTAGGAAAAGGTAGTAGCACAAGGACGGAGATCGTTAGGATTTATAAAAACTGTTCCAGACAAATAACATGCGTTAGTTTTTCAGGAGTGTAAACCTATCCCGTAAAAGCTACATACTGAAATCTGACCTTTGTAGGGACTGTGAGAAAAACTTTATCCCAATTCTTACATTACGGAACATTGCGACATTGCAACATAACGGAACGGAAATAGAACCAAAACCAAGCAGGAGCACCTACATTCGAGAGTACCACTCTTGATCTCGAAGTGATCCAACGAGAAATCAAGCGAAAGATTATCCACTAGCGGCAGATAACTCCAATCCAGGTATGGAATCACTAGTAGCGGCGCGTCGTTGAATCAGATTTTTATATTCCTTCAGAAATGTCGATAATACACATCATATTTTCGCCGATTTTAAGGCAGCGTATGATACAGTTGGGCAAGAACACCTATGGCCAATAATGTGCCAATACGGATTTTTGGATAACCTGATGCGGAACTGAACTGGTTTAGAACGAGTGATTCCTTTCGTAGACGCTCTCGCTCTGTATATATGGGTATACTTTAGTTCACGAAATCGAAGTCTAAGACTGGAAAGTTATCGAAAAACGTCATACTGACAGATGCTGTAGGCCAGCTAGAAACTTATGCTTTATAATCCTTGAACTGCGTCAGAATCGAAAATTATCGAAAAACGTCTGATAATCACTGGAAATTTAATACTCTTGTCGACGAATCATAGAGTAACAAATTTAAAAAAGATTTCGAAACTTAATACGAGAACGGCAACGTTTCCAATTTCGGAACTTTCTGGATCAGTTACATAACCGTAACCAGTGTTGAGAGTGACCTTAACTCGCAAAATCCTCCATAAAAGCCATATGCAAAAAAGTTTCCGTGATTTGATACTTCGATGCTTTGGTTTGATATTAGTACCGAATCGAATATCAATGCTTTTGAACGCTTCAACGTCACTAGGAACGATGTTCCATCGATTGTCGCCAATAGCCAACTGTTTCAGGGGAAGTTATCCGGCCGGCTTCACGGAGGTTTGGTCTCAACGGACCAAATCTTCACCCTGCGGCAGATCCTCCAGAAGCTCCACGAATTCTGAATCCCCACGAGTCAGCTGTCCATTGATTTCAAAGCCGCATATGATAGTGTCAAGCGACAAGAGCTATGGAAAAGTCTGGACGTAAACGGCTTTCCAGGTAAGCTCACTAGATTTATCATGGCTACCATGGATGGGATCCAGTGCTGTGTGAGAATTTCAGGTGGGGTTATTGAAGAGAACTATTTTCGTCACATTGTCGTCCATTGTAGCCTATCGACTTTCACTAGATGTGCGAAGGGAATCTCTCCAACCAGTGCCTGTAGCTCGTGATTCATACGCCTTCACCACTCTCCACTTTCAGTTTGAACTCCGCTAAATATCGGCTGCCGCACTTATCAGCTCCGCTACAGAACACGACATTGGCGCGTACGTCCTCCGTGAGTAACGGCATCGTGTTAACAACATGAACCAGAACCAGAATCAGAGATTGATCAAGGGCTTACTTACATATCCTGGTGCGATTTCCCTTAAGATTTCACCTGCATAACGATGTTTCCGCCAACATACTCAATCCATGGCTGTCCGTCTCCAGTTTCTCGAGTGTCCCACACCTCTTAGATGTAGGTCCAGCAAGCAGCGCACCTCTGCACATGGTACCAACCGGATTCGACGCAAACACCATTTTTGCTGGGCTGTTCCATAGAGGACTAGCGTTTTGCAAATGACACATTTAGTGTGGGAGTGAGTAAGTACCACACCTCAGGGTTTTTGAGGATTCCGTAGGAAGCACGGCTTCTGGTAAAAATAGGTCTGCAAATTTCAATGCTGTAGCTTTTATTCGACGTCATTAACGATCCAAGATATAAATATTCGTTCACCACCTCGAACTTGCACCCTCCAGTACCATACTACTGCCTATGAGAGTTCGATTGCGCTCGGTTCTTAGCTTGTTAACAGGTACTTGGTTTTGGACCTATTCACCAGTAATCCAACCTTCTCTACTTCATGTTTCAGCTCGGTAAATTGCTTAGCAACCACCTGGAACGTCCTTCTGACACTGACCACTTCGTCAACAAAACAGATTAGTTGATTGGATTTATTGAAGATCGTCCCGGCGTGTTTCATGTCCTGTACACCGTTCATAGTGCCCACTTAAACATCCTTGTCAGCTTTCCGGGAATGCCGTTTCCATTCATCATTTTCCATAGCTCTTGACGGTCGATAGTATCGCATGCGGTCTTGAAATCTATAAATAGGTGGTGCGTAGGAACTTGGTAAGATTTGGTCCGCTGTCGATCGCCCGTCCACAAAACCTGCTTGATAACTTTCCAGCAAATCTAATTGCAAGCGACGATAGACAGCGAAAGGTGATCTGAGAACGTCGCTCGGAGGTTCCCACATTCCAACTAGGCCCCCTTTTTGTATATTGGACATTTTACCTCCCCTTTTCACTTTTGCAGTAGCCGTTCTGTTTCCCAGATCCTGACTATCTATCAGCCCTGTGCAGACAGATGGCTGACCTATACGGTCCCATCTTGATAAGCTTCGTTGCGATGCCTTCTTTGCAGGCTGCCTTGTTGTTCTTAAGCTGCTCGTTAGCTTCGATTAACCAAGGAACGAAGGATCAAAAACTTCTGCACGGCCAAGATTATTCGGTCAAATTCAAAGACTTTAGCGATGTAGACTGAAAAAATCATGGTGAAACCAGAAGGTCAGTAACGGGATACGTATTTATCCATGCTGGAGGAGCGATAGCGTGGCTCTTTCGGTTGCGATGCAAGAATCTTTATTGTGGAGACCGTTCAGAACTGAGCTTTTCTGAGCCGAATCACCACTACCACTGTATTGCGATAACAGGAGTGCCATTTGCCTAGAGCGGAAAATGTCACTTGTTATTCTGCAAGATCCAAGCACATAGATTTGCGTTATAATTTTGTGTTAAGGAACAACATCGAGCTACACGTCTTTGAAACTGAGTTGCAAGGGCTGAATTGGGAAAGGCTACAGATGTCCCAAAACTAACAGAAGACGACTATTAGGACTCAAGTCAAGAGAACTCATGGTTGAGAGATCCCAGTAATTCATGAATCCAGTTAGTCAATAAAATTACACTGAAGTCGCTTTTTATTTCACGCGGTTTTTTTACGCGAATTTTGGAATTTACGCATTTACGCAGTTTTTTTACGCGAATTTCGGAATTTACGCGGTTTTTTAAGCGATTTTCGGAATTTACGCGTTTTTTTTTACACAAATTTCGAAATTTACGCGGTTTTTTTATGCGAATTTCGGAATTTACGCGGTTTTTTTTACGCGATTTTCGGAATTTACGCGGATGTTTTTACGCGGAAGTTTTTTTTTATGCGAAATTTTGATTTTTTAACGCGAATTTTAGAATTTACGCGTTTTTTTACACGAAATTCGGAATTTACGCAAGTTTTTCTACGCGAATTTCGGAATTTACGCGGTTTTTTACGCGAATTTTGGAATTTACGCGGTGTTTTTACACGATTTTCGGAATTTACGCGGTTTTTCTACGCGAATTTCGGAATTTACGCGGTTTTTTAGGCGATTTCCGGAATTTACGCGGTTTTTTTTACGCGCTTTTTGGAATTTACGCGGTTTTTTCGCGAATGTCGGAATTTACGCGGATGCTTCTAAGCGGAAGTTTTTTTTTACGCGAAATTTTGGTTTTTGTGCACAAATTTTGGAATTTACGCGGTTTGATTTACGCGAAATTTTGGTTTTGTTTCACGAACTTTGGAATTTACAAGGTTTTTACCTTTGTTATACTATAACAAAGGTTTAAAAATTGGTCGAAAAACACGAAATTGATCCGAGGCCCGGAGGGCCAAGTCACATATACCAATCGATAGGGTTCGACGATTTGAGCAATGTCTGTGTGTGTGTGTGTATGTATGTAATGATTTTTTCTATCGCCTGTTTCTCAGAGATGGCTGAACCGAATGGTTCGCTATTACTTTTGTTTGAAAGGTGTTATTGTCTAGTAGATCACTATTGAGTTGTTTCGTGATACGACGTTTCGTTTAAAAGTTATAAGCAAAAATGTGAAAAATACGTGACACGGGTTTCTTCGGAACTACATGACCGATTTCAACGATCTTAGTTTCAAATGAAAGCCCTTATTAATGCTAAATTGTTCAGAAATTTTTAATTGAAAACAAACAAGTAGTTTAAAAGTTATGCTTAAAAACCCTATTTTGACAAGGTTATAATTATCGCCTGTTTCTTAGAGATGGCCAAACCGATTTATGCGCTATTAGTCTGATTTGAAAGATAATATATCCTAATAGATCACTATTGAATGGTTTTTTAATTGGACGTTTAATTTGAAAGTTATGAGCAACCGTATACACCACACCAAAATTAACAATAATTTATAATGATTTTAACCAAGATAATTTACCTAATTTCAATTATTTTAATATCAAACGAGAGGTTTTGACACTACGAATATATATGCAAAATTGCATAAAAATTGGTTTCACCGGTTAAAAGAAATTAACCCTCGAACGCTCGCGCCAACTTTTATAACACAATTACTCGCGCGCACAATAGCCCAAAACCAAAGAAAACGTGCGCACTAGAGTTTTGACTAAGAAAACTTAGTTTTAAGTTTATTAAACCTTTGGAAGAGTTTCTTAAAATTGAAAGCTCTATCGTCTGGTGGAATTTGAATTTTGATTAATCCCCCTAAAAGTGAAATAAAAAAATTATTTTCCTTTAGTTTCAATATAACACATTGATGTGTTCTGCAAACTTTTAGAGCATATTATTGCAAGAAATTTTGCTAAAGACAGTAACCTTCTATCTCTTCAGTGAAGATAGAAAAATCTTATTTATTGTATATGGATTTGTAAAGTCAGTTTTTCTATTCTAACTCTTTTTGTAATTATTGTATGACTTTTTCATGTATTACAAAGTTGTACAAATAATAAAAATACATAACTTTGCTGAATTTAGTATACCTTTATGTTTGCTTGTTTAGGAACTGTAGAACTTGGATTGTGAAAAATACCCTGATTACTACATCTTAAACATTTTACATTTGCTGATAGTTTTGCTACATACAGACACCATTTTTCCATATGAAGAAACGAGAGAAAATTTCAGTTGGGTGAATTGCGGTACACCTCACATGCTACTTGCTTCGTTTCTGTGATGTCGGTTTATGCTAATCTTGTTTCCTAACAATTTAAAGTATTAGTGCATTAAATAATTCTGACATTTTGCTCATAACAAGTTTACTGAAGAATATACGTTAGTATATACGTAATATACGATTTGTAACTTTGTAACAATATGGCATTCAAAAACACATGTTGTGCAAAATGCAGTAGCGTAAGTAACCGAAAGTTAATAAAAATTGATGAAATTTATTCAAGAAAACTTTATTGTTGTGAATCAAATAGAATGGCATTACAGGAAATTATGCATAATTCAAAAACTTATAAACTAGACCTTTACTACTCAATGTATATGTTAAAGAATAATATTTCATCTTACAACTTACTTTTACTTGCACTTACCCTCATTAGTAACAACTTACTCAGCAATTTCATGAGAAAAGGAACTATCAAAATTTATAAGTGCTTCTATTTGGTTCAAATTTTGTAAACTTATTCAATTTCCAAAAATTTCATGTAAGCCAAACGTGTCGATTTCTATCTCAAATAGCAAGTAAAATCGTATAACAAAGGTTCCTTTCACCACTAGGTGGATTAAATCAGGTTTTTTACGCGAAATTCGGAATTTACGCGGTTTTCGGAATTTACGCGGTTTTTTACGTGAACTTCGGAAAACGTTTTTTAAGCGATTTTCGGAACTTACGCGAATTTCGGAATTTACGCGGTTTTTTCTACGCGAATTTCAGAATTTACGCGGCTTTTTCTACGCGAATTTCGGAATTTACGCGGTTTTTTTGCGGGAATTTCGGAATTTACGCGGATGTTTTTACCGCGTTTTTTTTACGCGAAGAATGGAATTTACGCGTTTTTTACGCGAAATTCGGAATTTACGCAGTTTTTTACGCGATTTTCGGAATTTGCGCGGTTTTTTTTACGCGCTTTTCGAAATTTACGCGAATTTCGGAATTTACACAATTTTCGTAATTTACGCGGTTTTTTACGCAATTTTCGGAATTTACGCGGTTTTTTACGCGATTTTTGGAATTTACGCGGAAGTTTTTTTACACGAAATTTTGTTTTTTTACGCAAAGAATGGAATTTACGCGGTTTTTTTCTACGCGAATTTCGGAATTTACGCGGTTTTTTTTACGTGGTTTTGATTTACGCGGGACGTATCCTTTGCGTGAAAAGCGACTTGAGTGTATTGTAATTTCGTTGCTATCTTCTTCTTTCTTTTATAAATTAAGAATCTATTGCAAAAACAAATTTAAAAAAAATTTGACAAAGCAAATTTTTAAAATTCTGAAATTTTTCGGCTCACATTCACTATTACGATGCAGACAAAAACTACGATAACCAATCGAGCACAGTCTACCTCGATCGGTATTTTGCTAAACAATTCCAGCCTTTCAACCAACAACTGCCACGACGACAGTTGGTTGTAAGGTGTTGCCTTGGTAACTTTAAAAGAAATTACAACAGTGAGAAAACAAAACAGCAAAAAACTAGAAGCGAAGCAAGCGCAATCATAAACATCGAAAGTTTACGATGCAATTCAAGCTCTGGCTGCTGGCTGCTGGCCACCAATCGCCACTCCGTTTCGGGGAATAGATAGCAAACGGATCCTAATTGTCCTTTTTGTGTTTGCCGTCGTGCCGAGAGAGGAGAGACCCTGGTCAACGGCTGACTGGTCAAGAAGGTAATCGGTATCGGGTTTGCTTTTTTGCATTCTGTTAGATTTTTTTACTTTTTAGTTTTCTTTACTCTCTTACTTTGCAGTTGCGCTAGGTAAGGAGGTCCAGTTGAAGAATCAAAGTTTCGTAAATGGATTCCCAGAACCGAAGTCTACCTTTCGATGGAAAAGATAAAATAAGTCGTTTCAGCCTCTTTTAAGTAATAATTCAGCCGGACTCAATTGGACCCCAGTGCAAGTTAATCCAATAGTAGAACGTAAAACTTAAACTTGCTTGTTTGCAAGGCAAACGATATATCATTTGTATCATCATGTAGAACACTGCAAACATCGCTTTAATTACGGCTTCCGTAAATAATCACCCATTTGAATGTCTCCGCCTGTTCCCCGCCCCTGAGGGACTAGTTAAATCGAATGCCCCTCAGCTCCCACACACTCGCCAAGATCATCAAACAGCAACAGTCTTGCATGCAGTCTTCAACTAGAGGGTGCAATTAGTCAATTAATATTAGTCCAAGTAAGCTATTAGAAAGCAACACTCTAATTAAAATGTCGTTCCCAACCACTCTACCCCTGAGCGTAAATCGCGTACAAACCAATCGTAGTAGACAGACGCACTTCCGGCGATTATCGCGTAGCCGTCCGCGTGGTTGCTTGGATCGAACTGTTGCGTCATTATTATTGCTACGACAAAAAGCTTCCACGTCCACGTGTGATCATGGCATGTTGCGATCAAGGAAAATTCCTAACCATTTATGTTCAAATTTTAATTCAACGAAATTGTGCGGCCCGGAAGGCCGTTTGCAAAATAAAATGAGTTGTCCGGGAATTAATTTCGACACGTTATGCTGTGTGTGTGTGTCGTTCCCGCCTCGGGTTGGACAGCAAGTTCATTCGACCGCGGTCCGCGGAGAGGCTCTATACGATCTGCGGACACGCGCGGGTGCAATTCGGCAGCAGAAGTTTCTGATGCAAACCGTTTCTGCGCTGCTGGTTGTTGTGGTGTAAATTACGAGTGCAGCCCGGTTGGATTTGTTCCCACTTAAATACCACCGTAAAGCAGCAGCAGCAGCAGCAGCCCCTATCAGCACCTTCAAATCTACCGTTTATGATCCTCGCGCTCCCCGCCCGCCCACTCACCGGCCATTATAAACCGCCGATCGAGGTCACTGATATACAAATTCTCAGTTTTGTCCACGAGGCGAGGTGAAATTATTCATATTTTTATTGCTGGTTATTTTCGGTTGCCGGACAAAGCTGCTGGCACTTTAAGGTGGTTCACATTCGTCAGTGGATTACACACCGGACCGCCAGACCGCCGTGCCGTCCAAGCGAGAGACATTTATCTGTGCAGCATTTAAATTCCGACGTAATTTGCCTTCCGAGTGAGTGTGTTTCGTGATGATCATCAATGTGCGCTCCTGCCTCTGCGTTGCTGCTCGTCGGTAAGTGACGTGTTGTAAAAGCCAACGTTCTGCACCAAAACCTGCGCGCCGTAAAGCGGTATGATTTATACAACCAACGGGGGCCCCCCAGCGCAGCGCAGCGGGAAGGGCAAGCGACGGGTCCGAAAAGCGTTATTCATAAATGACTTCATTTGATATTCTCGTCTATTTGTTTTTTTTTTGCTTTTTTCAATTTGGCCTATGGTCGTTGCATAGCCGGCACAGGTGTAATGAACTTACGACCCATCACCACACCACCAACCGTACCCATCAGTCGTCAGTGGAGAGAAAGGTTTCATAAGCATATATCTCAGCTGCTTGATCTTTTGTATGATCAAATTTACATATTTAGCTTATCACATGACACGCGGGCTTGGTTAGTAAATAGATTACTGCTTATTTTTGATGGATGCCATGCCGTGCACCGGAGAAGGGTTCGCTACATTTTCATCGAAAGCCTTAGTAGGCGATGGTTTTTGAGCAAACACCCGGAAGAGTGATTGTGTCATGCATAACAACGGACATATGTTTAACGAAGTGATAAAAATGAAAAATATCTTGAAAAGCCATATGTCACAGGTTTTATGGGTTCAATTAAAAGTTTTCGTAACAACTAAGATTTCACGATTATTTTGTGACCGTAAATCTGGATCCTAGCTTTACTCGGTTTTTGTGATTTCAATATAAGTAACAACTAAGATTATGCCACAGGATAATTTCCTACCTTGAAAAAGTGCCCGTGCCGCAGTATTTGTTCTTTATCACGTTTACACCATTTAAACACATTATAACACCAAAGAAAAAGCCACCCAGAAATTTAATTTTCTTCGAATCGGTATGAATTACACAATAAAATAAATGGTTTTCTTAGCACCTTCCTCCAAACAGCACTGAAGAAGGTGTCAAAAATTACATGACGTCTTAACATAGCCGCAGGCTATTTTGATTTTGCAGAATGCATGCTTTTCTCACCGCACTATGAGGCAGAAGCGCAAAATGCTTGGACAAAATTACTTCAGCGTTTTAATGTTATATGAATATTATGTGGAATTTTATGTTATATTTTGAATCTGTTATTCAGGATTAGTTTTATATAAGATTTTTATAATACAACATGCACCGATTCATGAACGATTTATTCCCACAATAAATCAATAATTGCTTAATAGGGATGCTTTGCAAGGTAACCAAAACAGACGTATTTTAGTTTAAAATAGGTTGATTCGTAAAATTTCAGCAATCGGATGTTGAAGAAGAAGACTTGAAATTAACAAAATAAAGGGAGAAAACAAAATTTGCACAAGCATAAATGTGAAATAAAGTATAACAATGCGGTCTAGTTCTCGAAAATTATTTCAATGTTTTGGTTACATGAAAACACAAGAAATAATTAAATAAAATTCGTTAGTTTTCTTGAAACATGAATGAATAAAAAGTTAAATAAATTTAGTAAAATAAATTTAGGAAAACTTGAATAAAAATGCACTAAAATGTATTCGAACAACTCACGAATACACGTTGTTTTAAATAAATGGCTACAATAGAGCCGTAAATAATAGATTAAATGGATCTGAAACAGTAATCGCTTGCAGAACAAGAGAATATGAGAGAGAAATAACAGGAAACGGCAGAGAGAGAAATAATGTGTGTGTGTGTGTGTGTGTGTGTGTGTGTGTGTGTGTGTGTGTGTGTGTGTGTGTGTGTGTGTGTGTGTGTGTGTGTGTGTGTGTGTGTGTGTGTGTGTGTGTGTGTGTGTGTGTGTGTGTGTGTGTGTGTGTGTGTGTGTGTGTGTGTGTGTGTGTGTGTGTGTGTGTGTGTGTGTGTGTGTGTGTGTGTGTGTGTGTGTGTGTGTGTGTGTGTGTGTGTGTGTGTGTGTGTGTGTGTGTGTGTGTGTGTGTGTGTGTGTGTGTGTGTGTGTGTGTGTGTGTGTGTGTGTGTGTGTGTGTGTGTGTGTGTGTGTGTGTGTGTGTGTGTGTGTGTGTGTGTGTGTGTGTGTGTGTGTGTGTGTGTGTGTGTGTGTGTGTGTGTGTGTGTGTGTGTGTGTGTGTGTGTGTGTGTGTGTGTGTGTGTGTGTGTGTGTGTGTGTGTGTGTGTGTGTGTGTGTGTGTGTGTGTGTGTGTGTGTGAGAGTGTGCGAGATAGAGAGAAATATTGATATCGAGAGGAATTTGTAAAGGATCCAGAGATCGAAACGAATGGAATTGAAAGGGCTGGAGATAACGAGAGGGATCGAGAGATCGAGAGATTATGAGGTCGATAGATCGAGAAATTGAAAGGAGTCGACAGAGAAATCGAGAATGATGGAGCGATCGATAAGGATCGTGAGGATTTCGGTGATTGAGATGAGTTGAGAAGAAACAATAAATCTAGAGATTCGCACCCACGATCTTTCCGCTGGTACTCGACTGTTTTATTAACTAAACTATCGGCACTCGTTATATCAGGTAGTGCAATACCTAATTTTGTTGCTATTCTCTCGATTCTATCACCCCGCATACGCGTCACACACTTCTCTGCGAAGGTATTATTTTTGTATGACTACTCTTTGTTTCTACGTCGAGAAGATAGACTACTAGCTACTGCATCAGACATTCCTCCCTTCTCAAAAAAGAGTTAAATAAAATAAAACACCATAAAACCACCATGCCGGTTAAACACGAGACTTGCCGGGGCGAAATTGCATTGGTAACAGCGTTGAGAGTTTCTATCGCACTAACAGAGTAGATAGCGAGTGCACTTTTTGCTACCAACGACATTGCGGTTTTTTGGTGCCATAAATACAAAAAATTAAACTATACTCTCATCAACATCATTGTAGATAATAAACAACTCTACATTTGTCCCAAAGCGCCACTCTTCGAATTCTCTATGGCTGAGGCACTGTAGTCAAAAGAGCAAAAACGAATCTAGAAGAGCAAATCAAACCTGAATCAGAGGATTCGAGAGATCCAAAGGATTCGAGAGATTAAGAGAACTTGTTTTCAAAGACCGGGAGGAGTCCAGACATTGTGAAAGATGAAGCATCTGCTGAGTGTTGGCAAAAAGAACAGCCTTGCCAGCCGTGAGTGTCTGACTCCAGGTTAGAGGCGGCTTACGACGGTGATCCCACTGCACGGTGAATCGCCGTTTCCGTACCAAATATTCGGCTGTATCCCAGGTTAGGGGCGGCATACAACAACGACTGATCCGGAACGGACGGCTGACTTATGAAACGCTGTGTTTGGTACTTGGAATCTACTTGAACCGGCACGCGCGGGTATCCTGGCAAGAGAGCTGCAGAAGATGAAGCTCGAGGTTGCAGCCATCCAGGAAGTGCGGTGGCCGAAGACGGAAGAATGTGAATTCCGCGCAGTATCCTATTGCGGGCACGACATTCAAGTATCACATCTACTACAGTGGTGGCGATAAAGCAGAGCATGGAGTCGGACGTGAAGAGTGGTTCTGGTTGAAGGCCGGTACTTTTCCGATGTCGCAGACGTGCGATCCTTCCGGGGACCAAACGTCGACTTGGACCACTATCTCGTAGTGCCCGCGTCCGCGTAAGATCAGCGCCCAGTTGTCCAACGTATTCAAATCGAAGCCAACGAGAAAGATACGAGCGGATCGGTGAACATTTCAGAGAGAACCTGAACGAACAGTGGAGACAAATCCACGATGCGATCAGTACTGCAGCGCAGGAAGTGTTGAGTACTACTGCTGCAGCCACTTCCAGTGAGCGAGTGACTGATGAGAAGAATCGAGTCAGAAGTCACATTTTGGCTGCAACTGTGACACGCCAGAGCAGAGAGAGAGAGATACCGAGATGCTAGAGCTACCGAAAAGAGACTTCACCGTTGTAAGAAACGTCAGCACTGGGATCGCGTTCTTGCGGAGGCGGAGAATTGCTTCGAGAAGTACGATACGAGAAGCTTCTTTAATACGATCAAAGGAATCAGGAACCGGACCGTGCCAACTCCTGTTATGTGCAACGACAGGGAGTGGAACCTGATTACCGAAAGATCGGAGGTGGCGAGGCGTTGGAAACAACATTTCAATGCATTGTTGAATGGTGAACAAGAGCAGAGCGATCAACAGAAGCAGGATAACGATTGAGGATGATGGACAAGCTGTGGATCCACCAACTTTGAACGAGGTTAGGAAAGCAACGAGAGAGCTGAAAAACGGCAAAGCAGCTGGAAAAGACGGCAACGCCGCCGAGCTATTGAAAGTCGGGAACGAACGGCTGTATTGTGCAATCCATCAGGTTATACTAAAGGTATGAACTGAGGAGAAATTACCTACGGACTGGTTGGTAGGTCTCATATGCTCAATTTACAAACAGGACCATCGACTCGAATGCAGTAATTATCGAGGCATTACTCTCCTCAATTCTACATACAAAATCCCGCATCCTGTTTCTCAGACCGAGGCCGTTGCAGAAAACCTTTGTTGGGGCGAAAACCAGTGCAGTTTTCGAGAGGGACGCTCTACGACGGACCAAATCTTCACCTTGCGACAGATCCTCGATTAATTCCGGGAGTTTAATTTGCAGACTCATCATTTGTTTATAGACTTCAATGCGACGTACGATTCAGTTAAACGAAACGAGCTGTGGTAGATTATGCTTGAACATGGTTCAAAATCGACCACAAAGTGTGGACGTTGAAAGAGAGCAACTTACAAACTGCTGGTGTTTTTGAGCGTAAGAAACTGCGATCAATTCTTGGCGGTATATTAGACGAAGAAGTGCGGCGCGATGCGAATATTGGAAAGCGACTAAAATACGGCAGGTTTAATGGGCTGGCCACGTAGCAAGGATGCCGGATGAGAGACCATCGAAAACAATATTTAGCAGAGAACCCGACAGAGGCCGACGACTTCGAGGCAGACCCCGTACCCGTTGGATGAGCGCTGTTGACGAGGATACTAGAGCAGCGCGTGTAAAAGGGTGATTGGAGAGCGCCAGCCCAAGACCGAGTATTGTGGAGACGACTCCTGAATTCGGCATGGATTCCACAAGCGGATTGTCGCCGAAAAAGTAAAGTAAAGCAAATAATCGACTCCCTGAGAAAAGAATTAGGATATCGTGAGGGATCGAGAGATTAAGAGATCGAGAGGAATCGAAAGATTAAGAGGATCGAGAAGGATTTAGAGATCGAGAGAAATTTATTTATTTATTTATTGGATTTATTGAATAGGAAGATTGAGAGAGATCGAGAGGGTGCGAAAGTTCTTAGAGGATCGAGAGGAATTACGAGATCGAGAGGAATCGAGAGGTCAAAAAGATTGAGGAGTGATTGAGAGATCGCGTGAGGGAACCAGCAAGATAAAGATAAAGAACCAGAGAAAGAGGGAAAAGGAAAATGGGAAAAGAAGTAAGAAGAAGGTCGGTGGACAAAAATCAGAGGGGTTGTGTGGAAGACACGACCACATATATAGGTGACGCAGGACTACGTAAGTCTTTTTGTAGTGATAGTAACATGTATTCACGCTTGTAATCATTCGATTCTTCATGTATACATGCTACATGCACAGACTAACAGGCGTAACACTGAAGCCTCATTCCATCGTCAATAAAAACGATCATTTAAAATTTTCGCTTAAGCCAAGACTCAAGCAACAGTCGCTGCGCGAGTAGGCCGCTCGCCTGCGCTGACGCTGATGTCAAATATTTTAATTTTAATTTAATTTATTTTAATTTTAATTTATTTATTTCTATTCATCTGACCTTATCGGTCTAAATGAAGTTTCACGTTCAATTCTCAAAAGATTTCGGAGTTATTTCTATGTGAATTTGGAAACAATTTACAATATCAAGAACACAAACTATTGCTTGCCTGCTACCTAACAGAAATTAATTATTGTTTTTATTACCCATGGTTCCCACGTTGAAGGGATGTTACCCATTCAATCCTATTTTATCAACAGCACATCTTTTCACTACACTTCTAATGAAACGGCAAGCACACGTATTCATACAGAGTCGTATTAGTACACTACAGCTGTAGCACATTTTTCCAACACAGATATCAAATTCGCGTAGGTTTAATCGTCTCGCAGTAAAGAATTTGCGATCTGTTGGGACAACGAACATGTGTCATTTTTTCTGGCACACTTCTCTAACACAGACATCAAATTGAACTAGGTTTAATCGCGTTGGTAAGAAATCTGTTGGCACGAGGGGGCTTTGTCAGTCTTCCTGGCGTACTTCCCAAGTAAGGACATAAAAATGGTCTAGGTTTAATCACGGTGTTAAGAAATCTTGTTGAAATGAGGAAATTTTGTCACTTGTTTTGGCTTACTTCCCAAGCACAGATATCAAATTGGTATGGGTTTAGATCATCGTAAAGAATCTTCCAACCAATAACGGAGTGAAAATTCTGGTGAAATATAGGTTCATTATTTTCAATTTTTCAGTAGCTCAACATCAAGAGTCCATACTTTTCTTCATTTGGGCCAACTCTTAGGAGATTTTCCAATCGATTGGTGTAAGAATATTGAAAATCGATTGGGAAACCACTATGCTATTAGCGTTCAAAACCAGGCCACTTTCCGAGAGATTTTTTGGAATTACCCCCTATACCTGCTACCTTCCTGAAAGACGTAGTCCTACGTCAAAAAAGCAAATTAAAAAATCGGGGTGGGTTTCCACGGAAAACTACATATTGAAGTCGATCTTCGTGAACAACACACGCTTGAAATATTAACATGAAATAAATTGCATCGAAAATTGTGAAGTATTACCATAAATACGTCTCTTTTCTTAATCATGAAAATTTATAAAATAATTTCTTCCTTGCGAATCTGGATTAGATCAAACGACTGGATTTAACTTTAGATAATAACAGTTGCAAGACAGTTCTTGCAAAAAATTATCGACATGTAGATTGGATATTTTTCCGACGTTTCGACAATTTGTTGGTGCCATTTTTAAAGGGCAATATCGTTATTTATTCGTTTAATAGTCGAAAGAATTCAAAAAAAAATTCTGATATGAAAATGTGCTTCAGAAACTACGCAGTACTATTTGATTTATTAATTGCATTTAACATCTGTTAGCATTGAATAATAAATCTTCGAAACACAGCTGAGCGGTACAACATAAAAACAAGCAAAACTTCGTAGAATGTATTCGTCGTAAGTTACAAAATCAATTTTGATTAGCGCAGATATATTTTGAATTACGTATTTCTCTTACAATCTCATATCATCAAGTTTCATTACCATTGAAGATTTAAAAGCGAAAGGCCAAACCAGTAGTTTCGTAAGAGTTTCCAAACATCGGACTTACTTATTACTATGCAAAAGTGCATAACATTAAGCCAATCGCGCGGTGCTCGGCGTTGCTGATGGTAGCGAGAGAGTGAAAAAAAATGAATAATTAGTGCGTATCATATTTTGAACTGACACGTCATATTTGTCAGTGAAGCGCCCTGGCAGCCGGGCAGCTTGGCTCGTTGGTTGACTGGCTGCCTGGGGTAAGCCTGTCATGTAGAATTAAGCTCAACGCTAAGCCCTCTCGGCTTGGCAAAGCTGTCGGATCGAGTGATGAGTTCGGGTCAGCAGCAGCGCGCCGCAGCGCCAGCGTTCGTAATTAGGGCTGTCGCTTTTATCGCCTCTCGTACGGTCGCTGGTTTTCTACATTCAGTTATTGCACCCGAAAGAGAGAGAGGAAAAGCGCACCTTCCCATGTAAAACCGCCTATCTCCACTATCGGAGAGGATCGCAGTTCACCTTGCTTGCTTTTTTTTGTTTTTTTTTTTTTTTTTGTTGAATTTCCATTGCCTTTGGCCAACGTCACAGACCGTTCACATCCACAGTCACCCATCCAAGTTGGCCTTTTTCACGCCCGGCGAGCGACCGAGCGGCTCGGCTCGCTGCGCATCCAACCGTGGCTTATGTAAATACGCAAATGTTTACGTAATTAATATTTTTCACTCCACTCTATTGGACTTGCCAGCGTGAATCGCACCGATAATGTTCGTATGCCATCCATCACGAATCACCTGTTGGATGCGTTTTTTTTTCTACAACTTTTACGCGTATGCAAATCCTTCAACTTCAACGCAACACATCCTATCATCATATTTTCCCCTCCCGGTATGAACCGTGCCTGACTGATTGCAATCTGAATGACGGATGGTATCGCACAGTGCGGCTAAGGTGGTCAAAATTTTATCGCTCTTAGTTTTCTTTCCTCGTGCTTTAGTCCATCGGACGTCCATTGTGCAAAAACTATGAATGAACAACGCGGCCAGTTTAATTTTGTTTATTTCGCCGCTCAACCAAGCGCATCAAATCGAGCACATGCAAGTGGTACTAATATGTGTCTGTCTAACCTCCCCCCGCCACCGCCCCCAGCCCACATTTGGCTCATCAAACTGACCATTAAACGAGCAACCAGACTACAATGCACCGGTATGCTAATAAATAGAACATGTTTAACACATCTTTTAATTTGAATATTTTCATGGTGAGCATTTGAACGCAGCACGCAAACTACGAATCACTGCACAACGCCAGTCATTTAAAAAAAAAAATGCCGACAGACTACAATAGTCTGCCCTGATAGCTCACCCACTTCCATTGAGCAAATTGAGAAATTAAACTAATTTTCGAGCAAAATTATTTGCCGCTATCTGATCTGCTGCAATCAAGAGGTAGATAGTCCACAGCTCGTAATATTTAGTGCTGCCCGGCTGCCTGAGCTAACTTTAGAGCGCAGGAGAAAAAAAAGAATCCCAGCCCGATGTCCCGTTGCATTCGTTTCCCGTTGCTCTCGAAACATCTAAATAATTTAAATTGAAAGGGCAAATCAGGAATCGGGCTGATCCGGGCAGTAAAAGCGAGCCGAACGGCGAACAAAAGCAGGCAAAGGTGCATACATTATTCACAAAAAAAAGTAGCAATATTTACGAGTCTAATTGAACGGACCGGATTCCCCGGGCCGGATTGGGCCAGAACCGGTACTGTTGTTGTGCCGGCTGTCGGGCGACTACTTTCGGACAAAAGGAAGGCCCTCCGATGTGCACGGCGATGCTGCGGCTTCTGGTATGCTTGCGCTGATGAATATGCGCCGCCGCCGCGCACCGTGCGGAAGGTTCGGTTCGGTTATTAATGAATGAATAAGCCATGCAGTCGTCGGCAAAACAACAAACAACAGAAAACAAAACCGCTCTTCCTGTGCACGCGGTGGGGCAGTTACCGGCGTCGCCGGTCTCCGGTCACCGGTCGTCGTCGCTTGCCAGGAAAGGGAACTGAAGAATGGGCACAATCATCTTAATATTAAAATGAAAACAAATTAATTAATCATAGTACTTTTTTCAGCAAAGTCACGATTCAATTTAGTATGAAAAAGGAGATTATCGGCGAGCGAGCCATAAAAGTGGTCAAGTTTGCGCTTGGCCGCACACAGACAGACACGGTCAACTGCCAGCCGGCGGAGTCCCTTTCGTTCGATTCGATTGCCGATGCCGTCCGATCCGTCAAACATGGGATGGGAAATTTGCATGCCCGGAACCGGTATTTCGCCGGGACACACCGAGATCGTCATAATTTAGAAAGTTGCGAGGGCGAAGCGCTTGCCTGCCATGGCATGGAACCAACAGAATCGAACAACGCACAGTTTCACGGAAGCCTGTTTGTTTTTCGTCGGATGAAGTCAGGTCCAGAAAGAGAGCAGGTGAAACCAAACCAAAATGCCAAATCCAGGTACAAATTAGAATATTGGCGCCTTCGGTTCAGTTTCGGTCACGCTTTGGTCAGCAACAGCGGCAGCAGCAGCAGGTTCGCATGATGTGACGGACGATGGACCTTGTTTTCCGTTTTTTCTTTGTTCCACTTGCTGCGACTGTCCTTCGGCGCTGATTGACTTTTTTTTGTGGGTTCTTTTGTTTCCTTCGGGATAAATTTTACAGTTTTTTTATCTGTCTGAAAATTCTCAGCAGGTAAGCCCTCCGAACTGCGCTTTGGGAAGGCAGACAGACGGTTCTCGTGTGCTAGAGGGCCCTAAAATGTGGGTCAGATTTTGATGCAAATTGTATTGGAGATTTGGTAAAATTTTTTGCTGGCTCAGGTTTAGAACTTAACAATTCGACAGCAATTAAAAGAATTTAATGTTCTGGTGTTTTTTCTGAGTTGGCATAGTTTCAAAAATCGTCGCTTTTATCAACCATTCCTGTTTTTAAAATTCATAACTTTTGAACCACTCAACCGATTTGGATAGGATGCGTATCTAATTGTTGCCTGTGCCTGGGAAATGTATGTGGATAATTAATTGACTTTGAAACTTTTCATGTTGATTTTCACAATTGAAAAACAGCGTTATGCTAATTACCATACAATTGCGATATCTTTTATGAATTGATTGGTATAAAAACCACTGGGATCCTTGAACTGACAAAGTTATTAGAGTTTAGTCTTCCGTTATTTCGTGACGTACGCTTGAATCCATATTTTTGAATAACACTCTGCAGTAAGACGCAGTCCTACGTTCAAACACTATTTTAAAACGTAGTGTTCGAAGTGCATTGCATTGCAAGCGAATAATTTTTTAGAATACTTTTGACTTATATTCCAACTATTGCTCTCTGTGTCCAAAAACAGTATACAACGCTTCCAACAGAATCAAAGAAGTTTGACGATATTAACCTTCAAAAATTGATATTTATGTAGATGTAGATGACGATTTATGTAGAAAAGATCTGCCTTTTTTGTAATAGAATTTCACTTCGTCCACTGGTCTTTCACTTCCCACTTTCTCACTCGTATTTACTCTATCCTTTTTTCGAACTCTCGATCCCTCTCGATCTCCTAATTTCTTTAAATTCTTCGAACTGTCTCAATTCCTTTCGCTCTTAACCCTTCTCGAGATTTTAATCTCTCAATCCCTCTTTGAATCTCTCGATTCCTCTCGAACTCTTTTGCATTCTTGACGACCCTTTTCGATCTCTCAAGATCGCTCAAGATCTCTCGATTTCTTTTAATCTCTCCATCTCTTTCGATATGTTAATTCTTCTCGGTTTCTCGATCCCTCTCGACTTCCTGCTCACTCTCGATCTCTTCTAAGCTCTCTTAATAACTGAGTAATTCTCGCTAAAACGGGGCCACGACACTGACACGAGGTCTTCAAATATTGGAATTTTTGCGCTTAAATGGTTGAAAATGGTTAGAAAATTAGAATTACACTTTTGATACGTCGAAATAGTGGACCCCTCGTTCGCCAAGGGGCCTAACAGTTTTAAAAACTGACTTTTGAGCAAACCTCGGGATCTATATCATGTAATATTTCATAAATTTGCCATTTTTTCTCAGCTTTCCGATGGTGGTCTTGAAATTAAAATAGGTTGGAAGGATCATGGCGAAAACTGCGATTTTTTGATAAAATCCAATATGGCGACCAAATCCAAGATGGCCGCCAAAAATTTTTTTACTCTATTTGAAAGCCCTGTTCTTCTTTACAGAACCGGGCCATATGTTAGTTGTTTCATGGCAAATTTATGAAATATCACATGATAGAGATCTCAAGATTTGCTCGAAATTTAACTTTTTTTTGTACCTGTTAGGCCGCTTGGAGGTATCAAAAGCGTAATTCTTATTTTTCAACCATTTTCAACCAATTAAGCGCAAAAGTTCCAATATTTGAAGACCTCGTGTCATAGTGGACTGTTTCAGCGAGAATTACTCAGCTCTCAATCTTTCTTAATCCTTCTCAATCTCTTGAACCCTGACGATCTCGCGGACACTGTTTCTGGAATCCTTGATTGTTCACGATCCCTCCATCCGTTTCAATCACTCGATCCTCTTCGATCTTTCGATCGCTCTCGATCTCTCCATTACTTTAGACCTCCTAATTCTTCCGGATCTCTTAATCAATCTCGATCGCTCGGATCTTATAGATCTCACGAACTCTACCAATCCGTCGCACCCAATTGATCTCCCAATCCCTAACGATCTTTCGATCTACTCGATCTTGCTCCATCTCTCTTAATCCTTCTCTTTGATCTCATAAACCCTCTCGATCCTTTTCGATCTCTCAGTGTCTGCTGATTTCTCAATCCCACGTTCTGTGAATCCTTCTAGATCTCTTAATCCCTTGCAATCTCTTGATTTCTTGATTTCTTCCGATCTTTCAAAACATCGATCTCTCTCGAACCCAATTAATATCCCAATCCCTAACGATCACTCGATCCTCTGCCTCTTGCTGAATCTCTCTTGATCAGGAATGGAAAATCAGTGATTTTGATCAAATCTGTGAGTTATCACCTCATGCACAGATAACGATCCTTACAGTACATGACTACCAGTGAATCGTTAGTTAGTGATCACACGATTTTGCTCTCTAAACCGTCTCAGCAGTAGATCACCGTGTTACATCTTACCTAGCTACGAGAAAAAATGTTACTGATGTTGTTTGTAGTGAGATTCATACGCTGCACACAACCAATTGTCTGTGTCTGTTATATTTCTTAACACAATCATGCAATGAACACAGATCGCAACAAAGTGTTTGTCGCTTACAAGTAGTGATTTCAATGAATCTGAATCTGATCGCTCCAATGATCTTGATCGCTAGGAGCGATTTTATCCATCCCTGCTCTTGATCCTTCTCGGTCTCTTGAACCCTCTTGATTCTACTGGATCTATGGATCCCTCTAGATCTTTCGGTGCGTGCTGATCTCTGAACCCAAGTAACAATTTGGATTTCATTACAATTTTATGATGGCATTTAAGACCAAAATTGGTCTTGAAACCCGCAATAAGAGTACAATAAAACTCACATTGTTGCTTGAGAATCATGCTAGATCTCTTAAACCTTCGCAATCTCTCAATTTCTCGATTTCTTGGGTTTTTCGATATGTCAACCTATCAATCTCTCTCGTCTCAAACCTATCAATCTCTCACGTCGATCTTTCGAAACCTATCTCTCATCACTAGCGATCCATTTATAATGTCTCGATCCTTCACAATGTCTCAATCCAACACAATCTTTCACGACTTCCTTCTATCTATCGATCCCATTTAATCTCTTTCAATCTCTTGATTCCTCTCGGTTTCTTGGTTCCTCTCACTTCTTTCTCCTTTTCTCTTTCTCTCTCAATCTGTCACAATATTTCTTGATCTTTCTCAATCTCTCTTAGTTTCCTCTGATGTTTATTGATCTTTCTCGCCCTTTTAAGCCCTGTCAAACTCTCGAATTCTGTAAATCGCGCGTACCAAGTCAATCTCTCGATTCCTCACGTCATCTTGATCTCTTGACCACTTTAGGTCTTTCGATCTTTCGAATCCTGACAATCTCTCGATCACTCATCGTCTCTCGATCCTTAAGGAACTCTTGATCTCTTTCAAATTCTCGCTTCCTCTCGAACACTCTCTCTCGTATTCTTGATTTTTCTCAAACTCTCATCGATCTTAAACTTTGTCAATCTTTTGATCCCTCACGATCTTTCGATTCTTCACGATCGCTCGATCTTTCCCAATCTCTCGATTCTTCACGATCACTCGATCTTTCACAATCTCTCGATCGCTTTATTCCTCTCGGTTTCTATTGAACCCCATCTCTTAAATCCTGTCAATTTCTCGATCGCTGTTTTATAATAGTACTTCATTTCGTCCACCTACTCTTATCTTCTCTCTCGATCCTTCTCGATCTCTTGATTCCTCTGAATCTCTCGATCCTTCTTGAACATTCTCAATCTCTTGAATTCTGTCGATTTCTCAAACTCCGTCAATCTCTGGAACCCTCTCAATCTCTCGATCGCTCACGATCTCTCGATCCCTTACAATCTTCCGATCCCTTTCTATCTATCGAACCTTCACAATTACTCGATCCTTTTCGAACTTCTGACCTCTCTCGATCCCTCGATCACTTTAGATCTCTGGATTCTGCCGGATCTCAATGAATATTGATGTCTCGAACTCTATCAATCTTTCGAACCCAATTGATCTTCTAATCCCTAACGATCTCTCGATCCTCTCGATCTTGCTCCATTTCTCTTGATCCGTCTCGATCTCTCGGTACTGATTACTCAATCCCACGATCGGTGAATCCTTCTAGAGCTCTTAATCCCTTGCAATCTCTCGATTTCTCGAGTTCCTGATTTTTTTCGATCTTTTAAGCCCTGTCGACATCTTGATCTTTCACAATCTCTCGATCCCTCACGATCTCTTGATCCTTTACAATCTTTCGATCGCTTAATTCCTCTCGGTTTCTCGATCCCGCTCGATTTCCTGCTCACTCTCGATCTCTCTTAAGCTCTTTCAATCTCTCTCAATCTTTCTTGATCTTTCTCAATCTCTTGTACCCTGTCAACCTCTCTTGATTCTTTCGGATCTCTCAAGGAATCTCGATCTCTCGAATCCTATACATATCTCAAACCCTATCAATCTCTCGAACCCAATTGATATCCCAATCCCTCACGATCTCTCGATCCTTTGGATCTTTCTGCATCTCTCTAGATCCTTCTGGATCTTTTGAACACTCTTGATAATTCTGGAACTTTCGATCCCTCGCGATCTCTCAATACCTGTTGATCTCTTAATCTCTCGAACTCGGAATCCTTCTAGATTTCTTAGTCCCTCGCAATCTCTCAACTTTTCAATTTCTTGTTTTTATTCGATCTTTCAAACCTATCAAGCTCTCATGCCTCTTTCGTCTCAACTTATCAATCTCTCACGTCCCAAACCTATCAATTTCACATGTCGATCTTTCGAAACCTATCAATATCCCATCTCTATCCCTATCGATATCTCACAATGTCTCGATTCTTAACGATCCCTCACGATTACTCGATCTTTCACGACTTTTTTCGATCTATCGATCCCATTTAATCTCTTTCGATCTCTTGATTCCTCTCGGCTTCTTGGTTCCTTTCACTTCTTTCTCATTTTCTTGATCTCTCTTGATCTCTCTTAATTTCCCATGATGTTTATCGATCTTTCTCGCCATCCTAATCCATATCAATCTCTCGAATTCTGTAAATCGCGTGTACCATGTCAATCTCTCGATTCCTTACGACATCTTGATCTCTTGATCCCTTTATAGGTCTCTCGATCTTTCGAACCCTGACAATCTCTCGATCACTCATCGTCTCTCGATCCTTAAGAAACTCTTGATCTCTTTCAAATTCTCGCTTTCTCTCGAACTCTTTATCGTATTTTTGATTTTTCTCAAACTCTCATCTCGACTCGATCTTTCACGATCTCTCGATTCCTTTCGATCTCTTTATTCCTCTCGGTTTCTCGATCCCTTTCGATTTCCTGTTCACTTGTGGTCACGATCTCCCGTTTTTTCAATTTCTCGATCCTTTTGATCTTTCGATCGCATCCTTTAGATCCCTTGATTTTTCCGGACTTGTCGATGAATTTCGAGCTCCCGAATTCTATAGATCTCTCAAATCCTATCAATCTCTCGAACCTATTTGATCTCCTCATCCCTAACAATCTCTCGATCGTTTCGATATTGCTGCATCTTTCTCGATCCTTCTTGATCTGCTGATTTCTCTTAATTTCCCCCATTTCTTTTTGGTCAAGAGCAACCTTACCTTAGTAGAGAACACCGAAATGAGAGAATGGCCAAAGTAACTCAATGGCTCGCGAGTATTTCTTGATTTTTCTTGATCTCAAACCCTAGGGATCGAGTGATTCCTCACGATCTATTGTTCCTTCGCGTTCTCTCGTTCCTTCTCGATCTAACGTTCCCCTCCTAAAGCGGGGAGGGGTCTCAATGCACCATAGAAAAAAATGTTGTCCCTTTTAGTGGGGGAAATCTCTAGCCATCATAAGAACCTTCCCCGGCCCCAAAGCCCCCTACATGCAAATTTTCACGCCGATCGGCTTAGTAGTTTTCGATTCTATAAGGAACATACGGACAAACAGACAGACAGACAGAGAGACAGACAGACAAAAATCCATTTTTATAGGTATAGATTTAGTTGATTTTTTCGGTGAAAATAAAAACTAGATAGATAATTAACGCGTAGTCAATGACTGAAGGATACTATCGTCGAATAATAGTCGAAACGTCTGCTGAAAGCATCATAGTTTTTATTGTCACCGAAAAAATCAACTAAAGTGGTATATATATTTCTTGTTCTTTCTCAATTTCTTGAACCCTATGAATCTCTCGATCGCTCACGGTCTCTCAATCGCTTACAATATCTTGAAACCTGTCGATCTCTCGATTCCTATCAATCTCCCGAACCCAACTGATCTCCCAATCCCTAATCCCCCCCTCACAATCCCAATCTCAATCCCAATCCCCCCTCACTTTCAAACTCTTGATTCCTCTCGGCCTATAGGTTCCTCTCACTTCCGCTCAATATCCTGATCTCTCTCGATTTCTCTTTATTTCGCTCGATCTTTTTTGATATGCCCTGTCAATCTACCCTGTCAAACTCTCAATTTCTCACGTTTTATCGTTCCATCTCGATCTTTCTTGATTCTTATTGGTCTCTCGGTCCTTCTCGGTCCCTCTCGATCTATCGATCTTTCTAGATCTCTCGATCCCTCGATGCCTGCTGATCTATCATTCCCTTTATCTCTTAATCCTTCTATATTTCGTGTTTTTTTCGATCTTTCGATCCCTTTCGACCTTGCTATCAATCTCGATCTATCAATCCTCCTCGATTCTTCTCGATTCCCCCCGATCTTTCAATCCATCATGATCTCTCGAATCCTCTTGATCGCTTTTAATCGGTCTATTTCCTGATCTCTCTCGATTTCTATAGATCTCTCGATACCTCTCAATTTCTCTTGAATTACTTTCAATCTCGATGCATTCTGATTTCTCAATCTTTCGATTCATCTTAATCTCATTCAACCATATGTGATGATAATGATCATGCTGAATATAATGATCGTGATCATGAAGATCAGGATGTTATTTTTGCGGACCTTTATACAAGTTTTATTGGAAAAACAGTCACAAATATAGTCAAAGCTGAATCAACAGAATCGTTTTCTCTTTCATTCCATCAAACATATGCACGTTGCAACGTGTGCCAAAGGTTTGAAACCGTTAAGGCAGTGAATCAATACAACGTTATGCCTGATCCGCCCCTACGCTACGGGCGGGACCCCTTTTCAGCTAACGGAAGCATGTCGGCTCGTGTCTTCCGCCCGGCTCCCAGATGGTGGCTCAGATAGAACAGTTATCATTCAGATAAAATCGTTTTCTATGACTATAAAAAAAATAAGGAATGAATGCGCGAATGGGCGAGAGTTGTAAAGCCAATCAAAACCCAAATTCTAACGCAATGCAGCACAACAAACCGGGCGCAAAAGAGCAGATTGTTGACGCTGTTTTTTTTCCTAGGTAGGTTTACCGGTATTTTTTCCCCGTTCTGATGGCAGACCGATCGAAATCGAAATCGAAAGGCGTGTAAATAACTCTCGCTGGATGATGGTTTCATTCGTCCTTTCATTCGTGATCGTGATCCTTTCCTAAATACGAGCTGAGCGTGCACTAACTAATCAAGCCTAGCTGCTGCTGCTGCCGCTGCTGCTGTTGTTGGTGGATGGAAAATAGAGAGGACGCGTGGCAGATGCCGTTATGGCACGCATATGGCTGACTCATCCCGCGCTTCCCCTCCTTTCCGTCAACACCAAACCCAAATTTATGAATGAATCAATCGAAGGAGACAGTTTTTTTTTATCGAAACAAAAAAAAAGGTGAAATACCTTTTGTTTTGTTACCATGACTACCTATCATACGTGGCGTTCTATTTCGATTCGACTCGTAACGGTGTGTTGCTTGCTTGCTAGGGAACTCATCATCCTGGAGCGAAAACAAACAACCATTTTGCGGTGAAATTATGATATTACCACGGCTTGTTAATGAACTTTACATCGTACGTCGTCGCCGGTTCGGGGGGATTCGGTTTTCGAAGCGCGCTCTTTGATACTTCCTACCTACATGCGAATAAATTATGTTAAACGCGCTGCTGTTTCTAAACACTTTCGAACACGGGAAACAAAAAAAAAACGTTACGCAAGGTGCAACAATTTTGGAGGTGAAAATTATTAAGCCAGCCCGCTGGCGCTGGCACGGCGTCCGTCAAAAGGAAGCGCGCGAAACCGAAGGGGGAGGATGGAATTATGAATTTTCTGAATAAATTAAGCAATCAGCTAAACGGATAAGTCAGTTCGGGTTAGGTTACCGGGGCACTGGACGAATCAATTTTTCAACTTCAACTGCAAGTGGAAGAGTATGGAGCATATCAAGTGGGAATAAGTAGGCTGAATCGCAAATTGTGTAGGATGCAAAGAAGCTGGTGGCCTACTGCGAGCGGAGCGGCGCGGCGGTTGCACCGGGAAAATTTTCCCACGAAGATCCGACCGACAATTATCGAATTATACAATTCTACCTGGCCTCATCACAATTATATGAATGCTTATGAATGCAGTGTTGTTGCTTGTTTGCATGCACCATTGAAGGCCCAGCAAGGGAAACGATTTTACCAGCAAGAAATCACACAATTTTCAAAAGAAGGTCATTAAAGGAGAAGCCCGAGAAAAAAAATCGATCGATTAGTTGAGAAGGAAATTACTGGAAGACGGAATTTGTAAGGAACAATAAGGAGGTCGAAAAAGCGAACAAAAAAGTGCATAACATTTTCTACCTGTCCGGGGGATGCAGTTTTTTTTCCTGAGTGGATAGACAGGGAATGTAATCACCCGAGAAAAAAAAGCAGACGGTCCCTTGTCCCTTGTCCGAATCAGCATTCCAAAAGTTTCATTAAAACATGTGTCCTGTTGAACGAAAATCAAACCCAGTTACAAGCTTTTTTTAACCGTCTTTCGGAGCAGCGTTCGATGGCGTTGTGCCATAAAATCCCGCTCAAAAATAGCCGAAAACCTAACCGAAATTCCCATGTTTTCAACTGAAATCAATAACCGATTTTTTCCAAAATAATTCACCCCTAGCTTCATCCTTTCGAAGGTTTTTTTTCTTCTGCTCTGCAGAACAGAGAGCGGGAAAGTAACTAAAAATTGCATTTCCAGTTTTTTTTCAAAAAAAATCATTAAACTTCCCCTTTTTGTTCGAGACAGCATCCCCCTTTCACCCGATCGGAGATCGGAGTATCGAATTCAAACCGAGTGAATTAGAAGGGGTCCAAACATTATGCATCTGCGGAGCGGAGCGCGTTAGGTTTTATTTAGTTTCATTTTTTTTTGCGCAGTCATTTTGAGCGGGAAATCATCTAACCTAACGGAAAGTTAAACGAGCCGGGTTTGTTGTGTTTTGCCTGGCTTAACTATTTTCGAAACTAGAATTAACTTTCCATAAATTAAGCAATTGGGCAGCAGCTCTCTAGGCGTAGATATCAGTGTACCGACACCTCAATTTAGTCGGCGATATGATAGCCGGAGCTATTTTTTTTTTTTTTTTTTTTTTCATTTTATTAAAAGGAAGTTAACGATCGGACTCATTTTGTCCGATAAGCAAAAGGCCTTCCTTTGTTTCCGGTCCAGTGTCAGTGGCAGTGGCAAGTGCTAAGATATGGAAACAACCCGAAAATAAACCTGCATAGCATATGCTCGTAAAAGCTTTTCGCAATTAACATGGCAACAAATTATTTGAATAAAAAAATTATTAAAATGATATAAAGCGAAAACGACCGGAGCAAAGACACTGTGAGGATCAACCCGGCGCGGCGCGGCGGTCGGGAAACTCTGCCTGCCGTAATGAATTTAATGTCTCAATCGTAAAAAGAAACTCGTCTCCTCTAGAAGCCACTAGCCGGTAGTCGGGTGAAATTTTATGCAATGACCCCCGACAACCGAAAACCCCTAAAAAAAAGTGCGAGATAAGTCGTGCACTGCCGCTGATGCGCAAATAAGAAATGTCCGGAAAACACGATATTTTTGAATAAAAGGTGGCCCGGTCCTCGTGTTTTTGGCCACCGTTTTTTTTTCTTTTCGGTTTTACGACTGTCGGTATTTAAATTTTCCCGACCAACCCGACACGGTTTTCGGCTGGTTTTATTTCCTCTCGCCTCATATATTTCCATGTTTCCCTGAAGCAAGAGCAAAAGTCCCTAGATGCGAGCCGTGGATCGCCGTGGATCGTCGTTAAGCGTAATGCGAGGATGAGCGCTGGATTACAAACAGTTCAAACATGGTTCGTAAAAAACAAAAACGAACCGGACCAAAAAGCCGAAGGTATTAAGCGAAAATTAAAAAGTCGTAAATGTAAGGCAAAACAGGCAAAATGCTAGGCTCTGCCGCTCGCTAGTGTGGATCTCAATAAAACAACAACCAACAAACGACGCGCGGCACCAACGGCAAAGGTCTGACTGACTGATCGTTTACACCTTCGCTGGCCGACCGGCTGGCGCCCTTGTTTTCGGAGGGTTTTCGGTTTAATGTCCACGGAAATGACTGAATTTTAACAAATTTTCTTGATTACTCGCTAGCAGCGCTAGCTAGATAGGCAGTGCAGTACTTTGCATTACAAGTGATATTTTCCACGTTCCAGGAGACGTAAAATTAATCTGATGAGCATGTGGGAAAAATAAACCGTAAAATAAGTGGAATGGACATATCTGAAAATCTCTATGCGCAGATTATGTGGTCATTTCGTTAAATTTTAGTTGGGTAGGTGTACTTTAATGTAAAAATAAATGAATCTATTATGTTTAACAGTATTACAACAAGAGGTTTTCCCTTTTTTTAAATATTTTAACTCTAAATTTCACATTCAGCATTAAGTAGGTACATTCTGAACTTGTTCAAATGAGACTCACCTGTCAAATTGCCGCACCATCACTGCCTCTAATCCATCTAAAACTACGAAGATTTCTTCGCACTTATTTCACTTATTCAACCATTCAACTTTCACATATTTGCAGCGATAGTTGAGAAAAGTTCCATTTTTTCCCCACGCAGACTAATTTTGACAGCGCACTGAAAAGTGCGAATTGTTCGCATGGCTTACTTCGATCCACGTATGTAGCTATGGGCGTCTTTTGGCGTCATTAAAGTTGTCACTTGTCACCAAGTCAAGGTTAGTTAAGTTGAGGTATTTTTCAAAAATATTGTACAAATATAAATATTGCAAAAACAAACTAAATTTGATATTTTCAAACCTTCTCTGGAATATCAATGAGCTCGGAAATACGTACTTTTTGTATGCTACACAGCTAAGAGTAAAATACCTTTGACTGAATCAGAAATATAACTAAATTTTATGATCCACCATACTATTTAGAGCATTTCAAGCACATAAACGAGCTAGTATTTCTTTCTGCCTTTCAACGATGCAAAAAATGAACGTTTTAGCATTTGGTTTTACCATACTTACTTCACCAGCCGAGAGCCGGGGTGGCTCTTGCTGTAACAAGAATTCTTCTACATTGTACTCGGTCCTGGGCTACTCGTCGTCAATTCATTGCGCGTCTCGACATACGCAAGTCGGTTTCAACCTGGTCCAGCCATCTAGCACGTTTGGCCCCTCTATTTCTGGTGCCGGTGGAGTTCTTGAAGAGAACGCATCCTTGCGACGAGGTCGGCCCATCGCAGTCTCCCTGTGGCTCGTGATTCATACGCCTCCGCCACTCTCCGCTTTCCGTTTGTACTCCGCCAAAAATAGTCCGCAACACCTTTCGTTCAAATACGGCAAGTGCACGTATGTCTTCCGTAAGCAAAGCTTCTGTCCGCGGCGGCGTATGCTCCTTGATCGAAGCGTCTTGCGGAGGAAAAAGTAGGCTCGACTACCAGCTTGAATGCGTCGTTAAATCTCATTACTAGCAGCCCAATCTACCTAGCCTCCGTTCTGAGCCTGCCGTAGAATACCTCCGCCGGTCCGAGGTTTCTAGTAATGATGTCAAAGTTGTTTTTCGCAAACTAGGAGACTAGGAGTCGCTCCAAGGTAGTTTTGATCAGCCGCGTCAGTTTCAGTGGCTCAGTGACTGTTCGCGCTCGACTGTATCGTATGCTGCCCTGAAATCCACTAAAATATTTGGCGTGGGCACGTTGAACTGCCGACATTTTTGGAGGATTTGCCGAAAAAGGATTTAATCCGTAGTAGCACGGGCCCGCCCTTGAAACCTGTCTGATTGATACTGCCCCACGAATTCTTTTGCTATTAGACATAGGCGGAAGGGGAGCACCTTGTAGGCAGCGCTGATCAGCGTATTGCCACGTCATCGCCCTTTTTCTAGCTTCTCCTCCTCACAAATCCTTGAAACTATCTGGTGAGCTCTTTGCCACTTTTGTTGAATTGTGCCGGGAGTCGGTCCTTCCAACGGCTCCATTATACTTTAGCAGACCGATTTCTCGCCAGATCTCTTCGAGATCAGAAGCCGGCATGCTGCTATAGTTTGTAGGCACTGCTAGGTTAACTTCCGTTCTGTCTGCTTCTGTTATGCCCTTAGAAGAACTGCTTTCACCAGTCGACTACCTCTACTAGTTCGTGTGCGACCAGTTTTCCCTCTTCGTCCCTATACATAACAGGCTTCGGTGTATATCATTAACGAGATTGATTCATCTTTTCAGATAACTTGCGCGTCTCAATATCAAGTACAGTTTCAAGTACGATTTCATGCCCAAATTTAAGTGCCTCAAAGTTCTACTTCAAGTCCGATTTATACCAATTTATATTAATTTTAAATATAAGGTGCAATGTTATGTTAAGTGAAACATAGTGGAAAACTTCATAGAAAAGTACATAGAAACTCCATAAACATAGTACGCTGTACGAGCAAACAGTAACAAAAATGAAAAAATGAGATAAAAGAAGGAACAACGATAAAGAAAACAAGGAAACGAGAAAGAAAATGAAGACAAACTAGACAGAAAAGGAGGAAAAACGGAACAAAGAAGAAAAAAACGAAGATAAAACGTAAAAAAGACAGAAAAAGTGGACGTAATAAGAGGAAAAAAAGGAGTTAACGGAACATAAAAAAATAAAACGAGACAAACAAGAAGAAAATTAGGACTGAAAGGGGTGAAAAACAAGACAGGAAAAGAAGAGAAAACGGTAACGGTAACAGACAGACAGAGAGACGAAATAACTGAAAAAGAAAAAAAAAACATGACAAAAAAGGTGGGAAAACGGGAACGAAAAAAGTGAACGAGGAACAGAAAACATGGGAAACCAGAGAGAGAGAGAACCGATAAAGGAAACGAGGAAAATGGTAATAAGAGGTCAAAAAAGCAAAGCAAAGCCTAGGTTGCAACACCCAAGTAACAGTTTTAAGTTTTATTGCGTACCGCTAACGGTTTTCATGACCAATTCCATATGAGCTCCACCAGAACTTTCTGATGATCGTTATGAAACTGCGTTCCGACCAAGTGGCTCACTCTTCAGAAGGGTTTCATAACCCCCATAAGATTCAGGTCATAAGCTGAAGTAGTCCCATCACGCTCTGCTGAAAGCAGCAATAAAACCGATTGATTGTGCTTTTCGCTGCTTGACAGCTCCCTTTTTTCGCTACAAAGCTATAACGCATGCAGCTTGCTCTGCTGAAAAGCTAAATCCATTTGCCAACTTTGTTAACTTGAAAATATCCGTGAGCAGAAAAGTTAAAGTTTTACTGTCAGATCATCCTGATCGATTACCACAATAAAGTCGCTTTTTTAACAGTTTTATTATGGTTTTATAGTTAGCTTTAAGTGTATTTTGACTCGTATCCTCTTGGTATTGCGCAAAATCACAATAAAACCAGAGGTAATGGTTAATACCGCAATAAAACCTTAATAAACTTCAAATAAAACCAAGTAGCTTTAGAATTGTTACTTGGGAAGTTTGGTGGAGTACGGTCAAGGGGATCTGGAGTTATGGCGGAACATACAAACATACATTCACTTTTAAATAGCTAGATTTTTTCAAAACCGCACGAAAATATCTTTTAATTTTTTTGAGGATAGCTCAACCAACTCGACGTTGGCCTTGGAAACATTATTTTTATCAATATTAATCGAGAAAATAGTTTTCGGTGAGATTCAGCCAGATAGGGGCTCGGCCCTTTATAATTCGGCTAAAGACAATTTCGACATTCTGTGAAAGTTGTTAGAAATCGGCCATTTCGATTTCAGCTCTTTATTATTCGGCCATTCGCGTTTCAGCCACTCGGTACCAGCCCGGTGAGTCGATGTGAGGGCCAAAACTAACTAGAGCCGGCAAACATAGGGAAACAAATGAACCTAGACAGACAGTGATTTCACTTGCGACGACGGATCGCCGGAAATACTCGCGACCGTTGGCCGCCACGCCTTAAATCATATACGAAAAGTAATAAAATATGATTATGCCAATCAACCGCCCAGTTAGCTTCGGAGTATACGATGCTGGCCTAACAAGCCAGTCGTCGTATGTTTGAATCTCGACTGGGAGGTGCTGCTATAGAAACAGTAGGATCGTTGCACTAGCCCCGTAATTTTCGTGCACTCTAATAACCGGCTGCGAAGTCTGTCGATGAAGAAGAGTTAAGTTCTCAACAAGACGTGGTTTAATGGCAAACGACGTTATGCCAAACAGCCTTACGCCAAATGACTTTATGCTAAATGGGCGGCCCGGTTCTAGTTATATTGTGACGAAGCGATGGTTGGCTTAAGTGCGTAATCATACGTAAGCGAAGTTTTGTAAATTATGCCAATCATCCATTGTGCCTATCGCGGATCGCGTTCTTGCGAAGGCGGAGAATTTCCTCGAGAGGCACGACAGAAGAAGCTTCTTTAAAACGATTAATTGAATTCTAGGAACTGGCCCGTGTCAGCTCATGTTATATGCAACGACAAGAAGGGAAACCTGATTACCGGTGGCCAGGCGTTGAAAACAACATTTCGAAGTACGGGTAATAATTGAGGATGATGGACAAGCTGTGGTTTCGCCAACTTTGGACGAGGTTCAAAAAGTAGCTGTAGAGCAGAAAAACGACAAAGCGGTTAGAAAGGACGGCCGCCGAACTTTTGAGCGAACGGCTCTATAGTGCAATTCATCATGCTATTCACCCTGCGACAAATCCTCGATGAATTCCGGAAATTCAACTTGCAGACTCATCATTTGTTTGCAGAATTTAAAGCGGTGTACGATTCAGTTAAGCAAAATGAGCTGTGGTGGATTATGTTTGAACATAGTTTTCTAATAAAACTAATTAGGCTGACCTGCTACGCTTGATGGCTTAAAATAGCGGGTGAGACATCGGACTCGCTAGTAACGTTGGATGGTTTATAGCAAGGTGACGAGCTATCGAATTTGCTTTTACTATTAGGTGCTATTCGAAAAGCAGATGTGTAGAGAAGTGGTACCATCATTACGAAAACTCACAGGCAGTGCTGAAAAATTCATAGCAGCAAAAAACTCAATGAGATTTCAAGCACTAAAAATTTCAACTTTGATCAGAAGCGCCGAACTCACATATGAATTTCTCTCGCTGTTATATGCGATGTCTCTGTTGCTATGCGATGTGAACCAAATTCAGCTGTGAGCATTTTGCTTACTTCTTCCACAGATGGCATTTCATACAACGAACCAGAGAGCGAAAAAGAATTAACCGCCAGAGAAAACATCAGCTGCGAAAAAAGCTAGCACACATTCATGAATGAAGATGGCAAACAAGTTGGCAGAATTGTCATTTTTCCTTCGCGGGAATCGACATTTTCTTAACTAGAAAGTGAAAAGTGTAGTTTAAATGTGTGTTTTAGTTTAACTTTACGATTTATTTAGAGATTCATTTTCTTACGCTCAGTCACAGTTACGTATCGCACGAGAGAATGCCTATGCTGTTCAACAACGAATTTGTATGTATAGGTGTATAGCTCCGGGTAGCAGTTGAAGCAAAGCCGAATATGATCAAGCGGGAAGAAAAATGTGTGAGTTTTGGGCTTCTTGCTATGAAAACAGAAAAACTCACTCTTAGGATTCGCGGATGACATTATTGGTGCAACAGTAGAGCTGTGGAAGATCTTAAGGAGGAAGCTACAAGGATTTCTTTAATCCTTTTGAGTACATTTTCCACTGCGACCAGTTATTTGATCTATTGTGACAGGCCCCTGTTTATTGTGTACCACATCAGAGTGTCGTATCACTATTAGTATGAGTGATTTCCACTTGCTGATCGACGGCATTGTCCAAATAAGGTATTATACAACGAATAAAGTTTATTGCCTTATTGGGAGAATACATCCATACATCTGAGGGTTGTATTAAAGCCATGTCAAAGAAAGGTTTTCTTTTATGAAGTAGTGCCACGCAATAGCATAATAGATGTTCCGCATTTTCACTTTCTAGGTTATAGAAGCGACACGTGTCAGTTGTTTCAAGTGATATTTACTTGCCAGAGAAAATCATGACATGGAAGAAATAGAACGGAACAAAAGAGGAAAAAAGGAGGAGAAGGAAAGGAAAAATACGGGGGGAGGTAAATTTAGAAATAAGAACAGAAAAAAGAAATTGGCGAGGAATAAATGAAAAGACATACCGACGTTACGTTCGAAAAGGAATAAACATGACAGAAAAATAAACAGGACACAAATAGAAAAACGGGTTTAAAAATGGATGAAAAAAGACGAAAAATGGTTCAGAAAACAGAAATACAAGAAGAAAATCAGAGGGCGAAGAACGAGACAGGAAAAAAGAACAAGAGGGAAAAGCGGGCAAAAACAGGAACATTGGAGAAAAGAAGTGAAAACGAGACAAATAGACGGAAAAAGTAGGGAAATGAAAAAGAAAAAAAAGGAAATCGAGACAACAAAGAGAAATCGGAACTTGAAACAACAGAAACTAAAAGGGAAAAGAAGAACAGCGAGGGAGAGAAGAAAGAAAACCGATAGGGAAACGAAGAAACGAGAATACAAAACGAGAAAGATGGGATAAAACGGTAAATGGGAATAGGATAGGACAGAAAAAGAAGAAAAGAAAAACAGGAACAAATAGGACCAGAGGAAACGGTAAAACGGTAACAGGGGAAAAGAAAAGACGGAAAAACGGAAGATTAAAATGGAAAACCGAAGATCAAAGGAAAAAATGGGAGCCAAAAACAGAACACACGTTACGAACACAGAAGAGAAAACAGGGCATCTATTGGAGGAAAAACGGAACAGATGAAAACAAAAAACAAGTTAGGAAAAGACAAATACTGGAAAAGAAACGAAGTCTATCGATAGGTCAAGTATTTAAAAAAAGACCAAGGCTTTGCATTTAACAAGACAAACAGTACCGAAAATAAGTAAAAATTGTACAAGGAACGAAGAAAAACAGAACAGATAACACGAGACCGAATAAAGAAAAACGAGAGAAAAAGAGAAAAAACAGAAGGAAAAAGAAGAAAAGTGAGAGCCCAAGAAGTGAGTGAGAGAAACCAAGAAAATGGTAAAAGAAGAAAAACGGAACAAAAAGATCAAAAAACGGGACTGCACAGTGGTCCTAAAGCGTGAAAAGCGGAACTTTTTTCCTTTTTTTCGTAGTGTCTTTTGTTTTCATTTTATCATTTATGGTCTTCAGTACTTTTGTACGTATGAATATCCCCCTTAATCTAAAACGGTCAATAGTCAAACTAACTTTTTTGTGTTAGCATCTTCGGCAAAGTTGTAAATATTGTAAAAACAAGCAACTTTGCTGAAGAAATAATATTTCTATCTTTATCGAGTGCTGAACTATAGGGCATATTCTTTGAAATTTCTTTAAAAATTAGTTTTTCATTCTTAGCTTTTGTTAGTTGCATTTTACAAGAATACAATGTTCTAGGCAATTATCAAAGCTCTCAAAATACACGTTTTTGTAGAAGACCGCAAATCTCTGGGACTTTTACATTCTAAGTTATTATATATTCAAGCTTTAAATTTCCGTAGTTTCACGAGCCTATGGGGTAAAATGGGGCAAGCGGATTAATGAGATCAGTGTTTCATCTTAAAGCTTAAGTCAAGTACTATACACTTGTATGGGTTCCGCTAGTCCCCAACCACCCAACCCCACCCCCCTCCTCCCCCCCCTTGGAAATGGCTTGAAAATCGAGGGGCAATGAAATAATTTGTTGGACACGAGTTATTTTTTTTTTATAAAATCAATTGTTTGTGGGCTTAAGAAGAGAAAGAGAAAAAAGCGTGCAAAAACGGGACAAATAGTGGGAAAACAGAAAAAGGAAAAATAGGATAAAAGAGGTGCGAAAACAGGAAAGAAAAAGAGTGAAAACGGAAGAGACCAAAAGAAAAAGGAAGAAGAGCAAGTGTGTGTGTGTGTGTGCGTGTGTGTGTGTGTGTGTGTGTGTGTGTGTGTGTGTGTGTGTGTGTGTGTGTGTGTGTGTGTGAGAGAGAGAGAGAGAGAGAGAGAGAGAGACTCGGTAGAGGAAACGAGACGGTAAAACGAAAGCGGTAAAAATAGATCAAGCAAATCCTTCGGTTTAAACGTCTTTCTAAGACTTTAACCTTATTTACCGACAGACTTCGCAGCCGGCTGTTAGAGTACAGGGCAGCTACGGGGCTAGTGCAACAATCCTACTGATTCTATTTAGCAGCATCACCTAGCGGAGATTCGAACATACGCCGACTGACTTGTTAGACCAGCGTCGTACCTCGAAGCTAACTGGGCGGTCAAAAGAAGTCAAACGGGATACAGAAAAATGCAACAAAATGGGGAATGGGAACTGGATGAGAAAATGGGACAGGAATGATAAAACTGGCGAGAAAAAGATAAAAAACAGAATGAATGTTACAGAAAAGTCCAATGTTACACAAAAGAAGAAAAACCCGATTTAATCCACCTAGTGGTGAAAGGAACCTTTGTTATACGGTCTTACTTGGTATTTGAGATAGAAATCGACACGTTTTCGGAACATAATTCATCTATTGGTTAACGTTGCGTAATGCGTTGGTTTACATAAAATTTTTGAAAATTGAATAAGTTTACAAATTTTTAACAAAATAGGAACACTTTTAAATTTTGATAGATCCTTTTTTCATGTAATTGCTGAGTAAGGATAAGTAAGTTGTTATTAATTTGAGTAAGTGCAAATAAAAGTAAGTTGTAAGAGGAAATTTTATTCTTTAACATATACATTGCCTAGTAAAGGTCTAGTTTATAGGTTTTTGAACTATGCATAATTTCCTGTAGTGCTATTCTATTTGATTCACATCAATAGAGTTTTCTTGAATAATTTTAATCAATTTTTATTAATCTTCGGTTACTCACGCTGTTGTATTTTGTACAACACGTGTAGGTTTTTCAACGCCATATTGTTATAAAGTTACAAATCGTTGTTTAACTAACGAATATTCTTTAATAAACTTATTCTGAGCAAAATGTCATAATTATTCAATGCATTAATAATTTAAATTGTTTGAAAAATAGATCAGCATAAACCGCCATCACAGAAACGAAACAATCAGCATGCGAGGTGTACCGCAATTGACCCCAAGTGGAATTTTCTCTCGTTTCTTCATATGGAAAAATGGTGTCTGTATGCAGCAAAACTAACCAATGTAAAATGTTTAAAATGTATCCGTCTGCTGGTAGTCGAGTAATTCGTAGTCAAAATTAAGGTATTTTTTATAATCAAAGTTCTACAGTTCCTAAACAAGCAAACATAGAGGTATACTATATTCAGCAAAGTTGTGTATTTTTATCATTTGTACAATTTTGTAATACAAGAAAAAGTCATACAACAATTACAAATAGAGCAAAAATATAAAAACTGAGTTTACAAATTCATATACAATAAATAAGATTTTTCTATCTTAGCTGTAGAGATGGAAGGTTACTGTCTCTAGCAAAATTTCTTGTAATAATATGCTCTATAACTTTGCAGAGCACATCAATGTGTTATATTGACACTGAAGAAAAATAATTTTTTTTATTTCACTTTTAGGGGGATTAGTCAAAATTTAGATTCCACCAGACGATAGAGCTTTTAATTTCAAGAAACTATTCTAAAGGTTCGATAAACCTAAAACCAAGTTTTCCCAGTCAAAACTCTAGTGCACACGTTTTCTTTGGTTTGCGGCTATTGTGCGCGCGAGTAACTGTGTTGCAAAAGTTGGCGCGAGTGTTCGAGGGTTAATATCTTTTGACCGGTACAACCAATTCTTATGAAATTTTGCATATATATTCGTAGTGTCAAAACCTCTCGTTTGATATTAAAATAATTGAAATTAGGTAAATTATCTTGGTTAAAATCATTATAAATTATTGTTAATGTTGGTGTGGTGTATACGGTTGCTCATAACTTTCAAGTTAAACGTCCAATCAAAAAACCATTCAATAGTGATCTATTAGTATATATTATCTTTCAAATGAGACTAATAGCGCATAAATCGGTTTGGCCATCTCTAAGAAACAGGCGATAATTATTACCTTGTCAAAACAGGTTTTTTAAGCATAACTTTTAAACTACTTGTTTGTTTTCAATTAAAAATTCCTGAACAATTCAGCTTTAATAAGGGCTTTCATTTGATACTAAGATCGTTGAAATCGGTCATGTAGTTCTAGAGAAACCCGTGTCACGTATTTTTCACATTTTTGTTTATAACTTTTAAACGAAACGTCGTGTCACGAAGCAACTCAATAGTGATCTACTAGACAATAATACCTTTCAAACAAAAGTAATAGCGAACGATTCGGTTCAGCCATCTCTGAGAAACAGGCGATAGAAAAAATCATTACATACATACACACACACACACACACACACACACACAGACATTGCTCAAATCGTCGAACCCTATCGATTGGTATATGTGACTTGGCCCTCCGGGCCTCGGATCAATTTCGTGTTTTTCGACCAATTTTTAAACCTTTGTTATAGTATAACAAAGGTAAAAACATGTCATCTAAGAATAGACAAACAGTACAGACTAAGGCGAAAACTGGAAACAAAAAAAGAAAAGGGACAGGTGACGAAAAAACAGTACAATTAAACAAAAGACACAGGATATAAAAAAAAGAAAAACGAGAGAAAAAGAGAGAAACGGAAGGAAAAAGGAGAAAAGTGAGAGTAACATACAAGAAAACGGCGTAGAGAAAAGGGAAACTGCAACAAAAAAAACGAGACTGGAAAGGAGGTAAAAAGGAACAGAAAAGAGGTAAAACGTGTGAGACAGTAAGATGAAATATGCAAATTCTAATTTCAAGTAAAACTTCGTGTCCATGTTCAAACTCAAATCTAATTTAATGTCTAACATCAATTTTAAGTCTGGTTGACGTCCGATTTTAAGCCCAATTTCTAAGCTCAAACCTAGTTTAATTCCAATTTTAAGTTAAATTTAAACTCTGATTCCCAAACCAATTTCCAGTAAAATTTGAATTCCCAATTCCAGTCTAATGTCAAATGTCTGGTGAAGTCTAATCTCAAGCGAACGAGATCTGCAGAGAAGCACTCGACAGGAATCCGAAAGGACAGCTTAAAAGAGGCGGGCCTAACCTAGAGGGTCCGCGCTGTAAACGAGAACCTATCCTGGCCACAGGCAAAAGCCAACCGGGGGGTGGCTTAACCGTCGGCAGTGGAGATCTCTGATCTCATCCCTATGCTCTGCCGGACCTCCGGTGGACATGAACACATTAAGCAAGTAAAAAAATCTCAAGTCCAATTTCAATTCCAATTTTGAGCATAATTTCAAATCCAAATTAATGCCCAATTTCTATTTTAATTTCAAATCCATTTTCAAGTCTCATTTCAAATAACAACTTGAGATCTTTTTTACGTGGGATTAACTGTCCAATTTCAAGTAAAACGTACAGTACATATTACCACAAATTTGAGTCCAATTTCGAATCCAATTTTAAGGCCAATTTCCAGTTCAATTTGAAATAAAGCTTCAAGTCCGATTTCAACTGTGATTCTAAATGCACCTGCAAATCTACAGTTTTCATCCTAACCGGCCGGTATTTTTGTTGATAATAGATTCGCCATTCTACGGTTACTTAATTTTCCAGACCAAAACATTCTGCGTTTTGTTTATGTTTGGCTTTTGGGTTTAGAACAGTTTTATTCTTTTTTTTCGCAGACTTTTTTTGATATCGTACGATAAATCCGAATTATTGGCATAGTTTGCTTCGATTCATGTAGCTTTTGACGTCATTAAGATTGTCATTCTAGACTCAAGGTAACCGGCCAGTTATACAGGAACATTTTTCTTGACTTTTAATTTTAAAAAAATGTTTAAAAAAACGATTTCTTTTATTTTCTTAAAAAATTTCAAGCTAAATTTCCCAAAACGCGAAATAAAAGACGAAAAAACTGTGTTTTACTTCATCAAAATTTTTAGCTGCTTAAGAAAAAATAAAACTCAAAAGTTCATACCATTTCAAAACTTTTCCCAAAATCCATCTCACATCCCAACAGCAAACCGCAAGGAAATGAATAGCATAATTCGTTGCACATAAGCAAAAACAACAAATGTCCCAACAGGCCGGGCGGCTGAGCAAGCGGGGCAAGGTCAGTTGTAGCGGCCGGAGGGTGTTTGAGGCAGTGGTAGCTCATCTTCCAGTCCGCGAAGCTGCCCTTCGTAACCACCACTATCCGTCCGTCCGGCCAGCCAGCCAGCCAGTCAGCCAGCCCGGCTCTGCATCGTCGATCGATCGAATTGCACTGTTTTGAATGAACGATTCGCGTTCGGCGGATGATGCACTCTTGCCGGACCGGGTTGCTGTGATGCATCTGGTAAGGTGCATGCAAAATGACTTCGTCCCAACTCCTCACGGCAGCAGCAGATGCAGAGCAGAGTGAGCGACTCAGTGTAGACCAGTGTATAGAAGCAGTGCCATCACCATCAGAGAGTAAGAAAGAGCGCGCGTGACAGTGAGAACGAGAGGGTGAAACGTACAATGAGCATAATATGATTATAGTTTTTAGCGTTCCCGCAGGGCGGAGCTCCCGAATTGTGGATCGCATTAAAAGATATGAACTTTATGCCCGAGCCGAGGAGGCGATTGCTCTTGGCGTCGACTTCGACTTCGCCGCCGGATCGGGTGGCTGCCGCTGCTGCCGGTCTGACCGACCAGCCAGCCAGCCAGCCACCACAATGCATATTGGCTCGCCAGTGGAACGAGTAAAACAATACCGGGTAAGACCCGCGAAATGCTCATGCATCATTTTGCATCATCATCATCGTCGTCGTCGTCGCCGTCGCCGTCTTCACCGCAGTTACCGATTGGAGTTTGGTGGTTCGGAAAGGCCGGAAAACTCTGAATGTTGCCAGCTGTTTTAAGGCCTTCTTCGATCGATTAATTTGAAGTTTCTTGCTTATAAATGTTGAACAGCACCTTCTGATTTGGTGGTTGTCCGGCCATAGAGGACTTCAGCTTCACCCTATATCTTTATCTTTTAGTACAATCGAACATATTAAATTAAAGTATTTTAATGTTTTCAAGTGTGAAAACAACGAATCTACCCACACTGCTCACAGAGATGAGAGGATGTCTGCGGGCTGCACTGCAAACGAGGAGCGAAAGTGCGGCTGGTTTCGCCTACTTATGGGAATCGCGTCGCTGCAGTGCACCGGCAGCAACCAAGAAAAAGGATCGAATTCTACCCGACTCCCAGTGCCCCTCACCATAAGCCAACAGGACAGGGAAAAAGGGTGCAAAGAACGCGAGATATATAGATTACAGGTCAGTTTCTGGTGCTGCTGTTGCTTGCCAGTTGCAACGTCTGAAGCCGGGATGCACTCATATAGATGAATATTCATCATTTTTAATGGCGTTTGGGAGCTAGACCACAAGCGCACAGCAGAAAAAAAAACAACTCATTTCTGAATGCTGCCAGTTGTGCCGTGTTACACTTAATAAACTGCAAGTACTTTGGCTTCGCTTAGCGTTCAGCTTCGGTTTGGTTTGGTTCGGTTCGGTTCGGTGTACCAGCCTACGTGCAGGAGTCCATTTCAGTCAGGCCGGTAAGCCGAGAACACTAATTAAGCACTTTGTTATGTTTTTCTTTCAGTAAATTAAATTTTCACGATCGCATTCCGGCCAACAGCTTTATCCGGGGCTAAAGGAGAGCCACATAAGAGCTGCTTACCTCTTTTTTTTCGATTTTCAGCTTCACGCTACATTCGATTAGGTGGAAACTAAAATGTGCCTAACCTATAGTCGAGAATGATTTTCAACGTTTCGACAGGATTAATAGAATTTTATTACAAATTTTATGAAGGTTCTTATTAGTAGGTGTTTTACTTCATTTACTACAGGCACTAACGCAGGCGAATGTCGTCGCAAATAATAATTACGCAAACTAGATATTGGCAGCATGTTAACAGCGAGCTGAGAAACGCTGAAGAAGCAATCTAAAGTACTCTTTTTGTCTAGCAGAACATAGTGAGTACATTTTCCTGACCAGATTCGCTCTTGAACTGCTCTTGAAATCCAAAAATGATGACAGTTTGAGCCCTTAAGGGACTTGACCGTCAAAAAATTTAAATTAAACAAAATTCTATAGAGTTTTTAACTTATTTTAATACTGATTTTAGAACTTTAAACATATACTTAATGGCTCCGATATACGGCGTCCAAGAAAGGTTCCATATAACTGTGCTTGTGATTAGGTTTTGCGCATCTTTATTATATTGCAGTGCTGAGCAGTCGCTTGGTTTTGTTCAAAGCGAAATATCGATGCAAAAAACTATGTTCCAGTAAGACCGTTCTACCGCTGTATTTACACTCGTTTGGCTACAAATTTCTGGTTAGACATCCGGAAGCTTAAAAGTATGTCTTTTTTGGAAAGGGAGCAATGTCTGATGCGAAAAATGATTAATTGAGTGAACTAGAAAATTTCGATAAAGACCAAACATATATCTGGTTGTTCAATGCCAGGTGGGGTTCGCACCCACGGTCTTTCGATTAGCACTCGACTGTTTTACTAATTAAGCTACTGACATCCCGTTGTATCAGGTAGTCTAATACCTAATTTTGTTATTATTCTCTCCATTCTATCATCCTGGATACGCATCACACATTCCTCAGCGACGGTATTATTTTTATATGACTACTCTTTGTTTCCGCCGCCGAGAAGATAGACTGCTATCTGCTCTGGTAGAGCGACAGAAGCATATTCCAGGTTATCAAGCGTACGGGATGACCAACTGATTATTAACCCAAATCAGCTAAGAGTTCCAATAAAAATACAGTTCAATTTTCCGAGTCGAAGTTTTTTTTATTTCTGGCTGCACATTCGTCTAGGCAAGTTGCTCTGCTATAGCCACGCTTCCGAATCTCGAGCTTTAGTGCCGAAACAACACGATTCTTCATTCAGCCTTTCGTTCTAGATCAGTTGCTGTCGTAAACCGCTTCTAACCTGGGGTGCAGGCGCTCACTAAGTTGAGAAATCGCCAAGCCGTGAAGAGCCACCCCTGACATGGGAAGATACGCCCAAGTCAGATAAGGCTATTCCTCGTAACAACACTGTCCGCATACGACCTCAGTTTCCACCAGACCTGATTACCCGATCTCCACTAAGCTTGCTCGAAACTCGGCTGATACCACGAGGATGTAGACATAGAAGTTGCTGAAAAAGTGGCGGATAACCACTATGGGATCTATTTTATACCTACAAGTCTAGGGTAGTCCAATGCTATAATTTCGATGAAAAGAAAAATCTAGGATTACTACTGGACCAGCCCAACCGTAAGGGTTGGTCGGTGATCAACCACTCGTTAATTCTACTGCAAACATTAATTAATAAGCTAGCCTAACATGAATGGGAGTTTTCCCCGCCTAGTCCAGTGCCCTAGTCAATTTCTCCAAGTGAGAATCGCTTTCTCCGATTCTGGCGATAGCCAAATTCCATCCCATGTGCCAAGTACCTCGACCGTCCTTTTTGCTTGCGAATTCCTTCGTCTCCTTGACTGGCGTAAACTCGTAAACAAAATTTGGCTAGGCGGAAAGCATCGCCCGCACTCTCTTCGCTTACATTGCGCGCGTTCCGAGCCGTCGATCTCGCGGGCGGCAACCCTTTAGCACCGATGCGGCGAACTACAGACACGGCCATGGCGTATTCTGCAAGTCACGCGCAAATTTTAATACATTTATTTCATTTTCCGAACCACCAGGGGCGCGGAAGAATCAGTTTAATTTCAATTGCAATGCGCGCACCCTTTGAGAAACTGGTATACGCATTCCCAGAAATGTTTTATGCTATGCCGCTTTCGTCGTTCTGTTTCCTGACCAACGCAGCTAAGCATAAATTCGCGCTGATCTGAGCGATACGGCCGACTTCGTCCCAACTGCTAGCTGCTTGGGCATCTAAGGGTTGCCTCGTCGCTCCAGAGAGAGTGCTCAGGTTAATTAACGAGAATGTGCGCGATACGCTTCATACAATCTAACTGTGTTTATGAATTCATTTACCACCACATGTGGGAGTGGGAGTAATCAAAATGAACTCTTGCGGGAACTAGCGGATGAGGGAACTATAGGACAGCGGGAGTGTCGCAGGTGTCACTCACTTTAGGGCCATAGTAGGTGAGGGATTTTCCCCTCTTTAGACTTAAGTGACAAAACTAATTGTTCTGAGAACAATTTACAACGCAACAAATCGAAGTTTTTCTAATTCTTCTCGTCTAAGGGTCTGTCTTTTCTTATCTTCTGATCGTTTGATCACACACTGTTTTATTTACAACATATAGTAAAACTCTTTGATTTTGACCGCCGGCCCGTCAGGTCGATGGTTACAGTTAAACCGGGTCTCTTATTTTATTCCTTTATACTGTTTAGAACCGAGGGGCCCTTAAGGCCCATTCAGGGACATTACACAATTACGCTAGGCATCAACGGTACGCATTGTCCAGTCATATCCAGCCAAGAAACTTCCGCAATCAAATACACCACACACATGAAACTATCTTTCTTATGGTGAAATATCCAGAGATAAGCACGTATACATCTGTTTATAACGAGAAACTAGAATGAAATGTCCTTCATTTGGCAATCAAAATCCAAGAAAAAGGCGCATGCCATGGGCTAGCAACACTTCAACGGAATTCTTATAAAAATATCTTTGCTTAGAAACCAAAAGAATTAATAAAGCCCAGAGGCATTTGAAGATAAAAGTCTTTTTCTCGAAGCAATCACCAATACTATTCAAATGCAAGCCAAAACGCATTTAAGTCGCCTTAAATGCTACTTAAACGCTGTTTTGGCAAAATATACAGCTACTTTACTACTAACCTTCTTATAGTGCTGACAATGCTAATTTGCAGCTAATTACCGACACGAAGAATTTGAATAGCATGTTGGATGCCAATTTACAACACCTATGCAGTCAAAAAGCTTATATACAACAACGTGCAGTATAAATGTTTATGTTAGTGCTTATTGGTTACGTGGGATGTGTAGTTTAATATACAAATTTGCAAGTTTTCCTCACAGTAAAGTAGAAAACATCTCCCCTCATTGCTAAGCCAGAAAGCGGATAATAAAGCAATATTCGCCGTGATTGTACAATATTTCGCCGACTACCATTTCGCGAAAAACCTTAAGAGGAATGTACCATTTCACGGAAAAGTTTTTGTCGCTCGTTCGGACCAAACTGAAGCAAAGTAATAGAGGTCAGTAGACCTATGAAAACAAATAAATCTAGACAGAGGTGATTTCTGCTGGGGGTCACCACGTCACCACTGAACACTTGCTAATGTAGAGCACCAGATGCAAAAACATGGCGCCTTCAACTTTTTTGGCCTCGAGATAGATCTTAAGACCATCAGAAAAGGAAAGCCTGGGTTCTCGAAGCGAAAAGTATACATCGTTGAAATATAGCACGAAGATGAGCGGGCCTAGATGACTGCCATGTGGAATACCGGACGTAGCAACAAACTCGCTGAATAGTGATTCTCCGATTTTAACAGCCAGATACCGTTCAGCCAAGTAAGTAGGACTTCAGCCAGAGCAGTAGGGTGCCGTCAAGGAAACGCCTCGACATGGTATCCGTAGCATAAGTAGTAAATGAGAGGAGATTCGTCGTGGTTGATCGACGTGGCATGAATCCATGTTGAGAATCGTCGATGAATTGCTCACAATGGTAGAACATTGGTTCCAAAATTACTTTTTCGAATAGCTTGGATGCCGCATATAAAACGGCGGTACCTCGATAATTATCGATGTCCTTTTTATCGCCTTTCTTATGAATCGGAAACATAGACACCGTTTTCCAATCGCACAATTCAAAATCGCTATTGAAGGTGCTGAAAGTTCAGCAAGAGTAACCGACTGCTAGCCTTCGCAGACGACCTCGACATCATTACTAGAAACCTTGGCACTACGGGCCAGAAATTAAAATTTCGGGACAAATATATTTGCGGTTAAACAGCATGCCTCAGCTCAATGTGGTCTTCGGCAACTTTTTGAATAAAAAATTAATGCATATTTTGAAGGGGTCGTCCAATATTTAAGCGTTACTTAAACAACAAGACTGAAGACTGTTTTGTTTTATATGCAATAATCATTAAGATATAACTGATTTTAGGTTAAAAACCGTCTGAGGAAAAATCCGAATATCTTAGCCATCTGCAAGTATCTGCAATTAGTTTGCATACCAATTGGTAGGAAATTATTAAAGCTATCTGCCCAAATGTGTATTTCAGAGAATACCTGGAAATACCATGGCTGGGAATACCTAGGAATAGTGCGGATTTATTTTCATACATTTTATAACTTAATAGATATGCGTCCTAGCGTCAAACAGTCTTCACAGAAAATATGTATTTCAACATACTGAATAACTTTGTAGAACATTTGAAAGCAATAAAATAATCGTGTGCAAAGTTATTGAGTGTAATTGATTTTTAAGTGCTCTTTTTAACACATCATTATATTTCGTAACCGGTAAGAGATAGATAGTTACTTTATTCAGCAAAGTTGCTGATTTTAGCATGTTCTGTAACTTTTGGAGAAAAAAACTTTTTTTTTGAATTATATTTAAGAAAACAAAAGTTTGTATCACCCTAATAGGTGAATTCATGGTCACCCTAATAGTGCAGGAAGAGCCACTATATTTTATTATTTTACTTCTCCGAAGACACCACCCTTGAAAAAATACATATTTTCAATCAAACAGTTTTTTAACCTGCAAACAGTTTTATCTTATTAATTAATGCAGAAAAAGCAAAACAGCCTTTAGCAAAAATATTCCTCTTTTATGCGCAAAATGTTGTTTAGAACATCACATTGAGCTGTCTGTTGAAATAAACATGTTACAAGAAGAAATGTGATTTGAGGGGTCGTTTATAAACAAAGGTCTATTGCTGAAAATGGGTAAAAGGTAGAAGTTTCAGATCTTCACAAAAATTATTTGAAATTGATTTATCTTTAATATTTTGAAACCAAAAAGGTGAAAAAATTTACTCAGAAAGTTATTACTTAAATTGTTGTTAAAGTAGCACCTAAATATTGGACGACCCCTTCAAAAGATGCATCATTTTTTCATTTAAAAAGTTGCTGAAGACCACATTGAGCTGAGACATGCCGTTTAACCGCAAATATATTTGTCCCGAAATTTTAATTTCTGGCCCATAGTGCTTGGGATGGCGGAGTCAAGTTACGCCAGACTAAAAACGGAGGTTAGGAGGATAGGGATACAAATTAATGCGTTGAAAACCAAATATATGGTAGGAAGAGACTCCAAAGAAAGTAACGTTTGCCTCCCACGTGACTATTAACGGCGATGAACTGGAAGTGGTTGATGAGTTCGTGTATTTGGGATTTCTGGTCACCGCTGACAATAATACGAGTAAGGAGATCCAACGACGCATTCAAGCTGGAAAATGAGCCTACTTTTCCCTCCGCAACATGCTTCGATCAAGGAGAATACACCGCCGCAAAAAGCTGACCATGTACAAAACCCTAATCAGACCGGTAGTCCTCTATGGACTTGGGACAGTAACTTTGCTTACGGAAGACATACGTGCATTAGCCGTATTTGAATGAAAGATGTTGCGAACTATTTTTGGCGGAGTACAAACGGACAGCGGAGAGTGGCGGAGGCGTATGAATCACGAGCTACAGGCACTGCTAGGAGAGATTTCCATCGTACACCTGGCGAAAGTTGAGAGACTACGGTCGGCCGGCCACGTCGCAGGGATGCCGGACGACTGTGCAGTGAAATCCATTCTCTTCAAGAACCCCACCGGCACCAGGAATAGAGGGGCCCAACGGGCTAGATGGCTCGACCAGGTTGAAGCCGACTTGCGTGTGTCGAGACGCGCAATGAATTGGCGACGAGTAGCCCAGGACCAAATACAATGGAGAGGAATTCTTGTTAGGACAAGAGCCATCGCGGCTCTCGGCTGAATAACTAAGTAAGTAAGTTAAACCACAAGCCAGCAGCTCACTCACGGGACCAGTGATACCAGGCATGATAATTCAGAGGGATTCTATTAGAGGTTTTAGTAATGTGAAAGAACGAAACACAGCCAGAGAAAAAGAAAAAAGAAGACAAATTTTAATTTTTTCAACCATCTTTTTTTCTTCTTTTTCTTTTTTCTCAAGCTGTGTGTAGTTTACAAAGCTCAAAGTTATAAAAGTCTTTGTCAAGCTTCTACCAACAAAACAAAAAACCCGAATTAATCCACCTAGCGGCGTGACCTAGCCTTTCTACCTTCTATCTTTATAAAATTTCTCAGGAACTTAATTGTAGATGTATCGATGTTATATTAGACTATATTTTTAAATATCCGTTCCTTATTCCTCAAAATCCTTATTTGCCAGTAAAATTCACAACGTATTGTGTAGAATAATTATATTTTCTTTCCTTGGGTGCGTAAATATGTAAGCGTCATTTATGTTACTTGATGAACACCTTATTTAGTTTTATAATATTTATAGAAAAATAATGTAAACACAAAAGATAATTTTTACAGACTTGAATGAATATGTATAGAAAATTAGAAATTAACCCTCTAACGGGTCTACAGATGGCCTTAACTTTCGGGCTTTAGAGCCACATACGAAACTTGTTTTGAATTGACAATATGAAGTATTTGTTCAAAGCAGATTTTTTGATATTTTGATATTAATACCATGCATTCAAAAGTTAGCATCTTTGAAAAACAAGAGTTCAGAAAAATTATTATTATACTTCGGTTTTGAAGAAAAAGGATATCGACAACAAAATGATTAATCTCAAAATTTTACTATAAGTTTGCTTGGCTTCACTTTTTCAATGTATCTGAATTAGAAAAAATAACTGAATAGAACATTAGATATGAAAAAGAGAAATTGAACTATTTCTTAGCTAGCGCTCCTTCAGATAATTATTTTTGCATGAAAATCAAAACTTAAGCTTCTTTTGAATGTACTTTCATGAAAAGATAGTCATTAGCTTGATCGCATCGTTTTTACAATGTTAGAGGGTTAGGAAAACAAGATGAGGTCGAAAAATAGTGCCAAAGCTGCGCCATAAACATGCTTGAGAATGGGAAATACGATCGATATGATTCCCAGTGCTTGTCTTTTTTTGATTTATTTATTAAAACATGATACATGACGATAGAATTTTTGTAAGATTTGTTTTCGTTAGTGATATTTTAAAGGACAGATGTCTTATGTCCTTTAAAATATCACTAACGAAAACAAATCTTACAAAAATTCTATCGTGCAACGTTTACTTCCTATTTTTCATATAACATTTCTAAGCTCTGGGAATGGGAAATACTATTGATTGAAAAGAGCATCTATTGATGCGCAGAATTTGTTTGGAATTTGTACAAATTTATTTGGAAAAATCAACTCACTAGTAATTTTGATTCTATACACCACTATACCTACATGCTTAAATAAACTGCTTTTCTTGTACAATTGTGAGTAACAGTAAGTGAAGAAAATGACAATTGAAATCTGAATTCAAAGAAAAGAAAAACTTTTCGATTGAATCCCACTATTTAATATTTATTTGCAACAGATACGTACTTCCCCTACGACGTGCAGGCTTCATCAGTGTCTTATTTCAAAGCGTATACGTATCTGTCGCGAATAAATATTAAATAGTGGAATTTAGTCGGTAAAAGTTTTTTCTTTTCTTTAATTTCAGAGTTCGTATTCCACTAAGAGGCTTCAAAAACTTCAGACAATTGACATGTTTCTCACTTTTCTTGAATTTCATTGCAAATTGTCATCACATACATACATACATACATACATACATACATACATACATACATACATACATACATACATACATACATACATACATACATACATACATACATACATACATACATACATACATACATACATACATACATACATACATACATACATACATACATCACACACATCTCATACATTGAATACAATCAACATTTGATTGACATGTTTTGATTTCACACGTTTTAACGGTTTAATATACGGTGCTTAAGTGTTAAAGTTTGAATAACTTTTGAATGAAGCGTCCGATTTTAAATAACTCGGTTTCGTTTGATAGATCTCAGCAGTAATTTTTAAATAATCATAAAATGTGTGATGTTTTTCATTAAATTAATGCTTATATATTACATAAATATGTTTTAAATACTATTTTTTCACATTTCTTCATGTAACTTTCAAACTACAAGTCCAATCGTCATGAAATTTGGAAGTTAAGGGTTTGCAAGGCTCCTCTTTCATATGCAATCAATTTTGTTCAAATCGGTTAAGAGACCTATGAGATAATGAAGTCCCATATTTTTCGTATTTTTATACATAACTTTTGAACTAAAAGTCCGATCAGTATGAAATTCAATAGCGACCAATGGGACACCTAGACCTTTCATTTGACACTAAGAACATTAAAATCGGTCCAGCCATCTCCGAGAAAAGTGAGTGAGATTAAAAGCGTCACATACACACACACACACACACACACATACACACACACATACACACACACACACACATACATACACACACACAGAAAATGCTCAGTTTTCGAAACTGAGTCGAATGGTATGTAACATTCGGCCCGCAGGACCTTCTTTCCATTTCCGGTTTTCCAAGTGATTTCTATACCTTTATACTATATATTTATATAGTAGAAAGGCAAAAGGTTTGTTCCGATACGTTATGTAGTTTCTGGGAAAAAGGTACATAAAGTTTGAAAGTCGTGGTTTTACAGAAGCGGCGTTTTATTCCGGCGAGGTTGTTCTACACCGCACTGGAATGCTTATGTGTTCGATCGTTTTTCGGCTACTTCCCGTGATCGGATCATTGCAAAATTAGTATCAAAATAAGCGGAAAGACTGCAGAATCAAAATTTGAAATAAAAAATTTACGATTTTTTCAAAAAATGTAGTCGTTTATGTCCCCAAGGAACACCTGTGAAAATGAAGTCTTATATTTTTTTTATCTTTGTATACAGGGTGTTAGGTAGCTTAGTGTAGATATTTCAGGGGGTGATAAATGACCACATTTGACGAAAAAAATCCTTCTACGCATATGGTCAAATCTTAATCGTTACAAAGTTAGTGAATATCTTTAGCTTTACGTCTGTTGGCCTTAAATTAGCTCTAGAACAAAAACTATGCTAGCTGAAAATTGGTCTTAAACCTCCTGCTTCACCTCAACTTTTTAAGAGCAAAGAGCGCCTAGCTCTTTTAGTTTTGCTGCAATTTTATTTTAAACGTATGATTTTGGGTGTTGAACTAGTACCTGAAAACTGCACGAACTCATACACCACGCATAGCACACTAGATTACTGCATGTAACGGATACGATGTTGAGCGGCATGGGCTTTTTCTACTGTGATTCGTAGCTGTGAATGAACCGCTAAATAAACTGCAAAGTTAAACAAAAACACATATTTTAATGACAAGTTTATCTAATTCTAATTTTTAATGTTTTTGTCACCCCCAACCCTCCCCTTTGAAATCGGCTTAAAAAATCTTTCACTACTGAAGCTGTGCTTTATAGTAAATAAAATCTCCGCTTTCCGGTTCATTACTGATAAAGTACCGGTAAGTTACTGTGTAACCCACTGTACCGGAAAACCAAAAACTAAAGTACAACAACTGTCAACTGTGAAAGTTTAACAACCACAAAAACGTCTAGACGTTTTTGGTCGAAAAGTTTTCATTGCCTACCAGCTGAACAACCGCACCTGCAAACACCTGACATTTTGATAGATTTTCTCACCAGTCTCTGCTCTCAACAGCACTTTCTACCGTGACATTCTGCGACCTGCGAACCCAAGTAGGCGAGCCGGGCGGTGCGACAAGAAAACACATCAACCGGAGTTGTGTGTTCACCCTCTGCTGTCATCCTTCGAAGGGCCTACCCAGCAGCAGTAGTTTGTCGGTGTGGTGCTTCTTTCCCCTTCAATTATAGCGCATAATAAAAGTGAAACTTTTTGCCGACCGCAACGCGAACGCGCTTATCACTGTTGGCGGACGGCTGCGATCAGTGCGAAAAAAAGTGGCACTGATTAGCACAGTACGAAACCCTACAAATGACCCACTGATGATGGCACTGATACCATCTATGCTTGCATGCTTGCGGGGAAGAAGGCAGCGCAAAAGTGTCTCCCGCTAAAGCCTAGACGCCCATAAAGCAGCATGGTACCGAGACCGGGGAGATAAAGCCATAAAATTTAACGTAAAGAACTGTCAAAATATTTATTACTTCTTCATTCACTAGCGCTGCTGCCCTTTCTCTTTTGTGTTGAGTCATATTTTCATTATGTTGGGCCCTTTATCTTACCGCGTCCCCGTGCTCGATCGCCTACTAGGATCTGTGCGCTCTGGCCCCGCGGAGCGGGGGAAGGCTTAGTAGGCACTGCACTGCGGTGGGTTAGCAAATATAAATCATAATTTAAATTAAGTGACTTTTTATTGCCATTATCTCACGTCAGCCTGCGCTGGCAGCGGACCCATCATCGTAGGACCGGCATGATCCGGCAGATTTGCCACCACCCGGCCGGTGGCACGGCCGGTAGGTACTACAACCAGGGCAGGGACATGTGCACATAGACGACGACGACGACGACGACGACGAAAGGGACGAACAGATTATACAAATTGCTCGCTTCAAATTAAATAATAAATGAATTCATTAAATTGTGATAGTGCGACCGGCCGGCCGGCCGGCGGGTGAGAACTGACCGGGACGGATTTTGCAACTTTTATTTACAAATTTGGCTTTAATGCGCTCTAGAGTTGCCCACTAAGTGCGCAGTCGATGAAAACAAAGTCAGTTTTTGCGAGTGCCCCGCAATTGGATTCGTTGATTTTTTTTGCTTTGTGACGTTGTTGTTGTTTGTTGTTGTTCGTATTGACGCTGAAATGTTGAAATGAACTGTGAGAACAAATGGCAACAGGAAAGTTAATAATTACACCTCAGATCAAGGCCGGGGAGGCTTGATCTGCAGAACTGCATTCATTCGATTCGAGATTTTATGAACAATCATCAAAGCTGCGCTTTGTTCTGTATGAAAAGCGTAAAATTAGACTGAAATTACTTTGTTTTTGTGTAGGGTGTTTGGTAATGTTTGCTGTTGGGCACTTTGTAGGGCTTTAAGGACTATTAATTTTTCTCTTAAGTCAATTTCCTATTATGACTTATTAGTTGCAGTTGCATGTTGCAAACAGAATTTGTGAAAAGAAGCAAATGAATTTCGGTGGCGATAAGCGACGAACCCGGCTCCGGTGTGAAACCGGTCTCGTTCTCATGGCCAACTGTTGCTCCAGACCAGACCAGATCAGACGGCTTCGCAACATAGTCTTCACTCACACAAATCACCGGCGCTGCCGGTCGGGTTGCCATGGACAGTCGCGCATCGCTCTCGTATCGTTCAGATTAATCTTGTATTCTTATTTAATTTTATGATTATAATTTTGCATAAAACACGTCTTGCGTTTTCATTATATTACAACACACAAAAGTACGGTTCTGCTGGCTCGGCGGCGGTGCTGTGCGCAACTCGCAAACGCTACGCCACGGCCGAGAACCGAGGGCCGGAGCTGCAATGGTGAATGAACCGATTTTTGCGCTTACCAGCGCTAGCGCGAAGAGTCGAGATAAAATTGATGATGATGGAATTACGAATCCGCACGGCAATCATCTGCCGGCCGGGTCGGAGCTGGGAAAGTGCGGCCGATGTGATGCCGGAGCCAGAACGGAACAGAATCCAGCCGTGCCAACCCGCGCAGCCAATATGCATTTCGTATTAATCTTTCGCACTGCCAGTGAATGCATCCTTCCGACCGAAAGCGAGTATGCTGCCAGCGAAAACGGGGACGGGAAGCAAGCAAACCACAAACCATCTATTGTGGGTAAAAATATGATTGCAAATTACACCGATAGCCGACCCCGGGTACGGAGTCTCTTAAGCCAGGAGTCCAAGCTTTGGACCGAACTGGGTGGAAGACAGCAGGCGGGGTAGTATGCAAAGTACGAAATGAATCGTGGTTCAACCCTCTTTGCCCGGTGTCCGTGAGAATTGCCCGGAGGAGACCAGCGAGCGGCTGATGGCTGGAAGCAATTTGCCTGGCCTGCGGATCGGGAGTAAAGCCCTACGGCCGGTGTTTTCCGATAGGTTCCAACAACGTCCGCCCGTACGTAGGCCCGTACGTGCATACGTACGAGCGGTTTGTTGGAGTGAAAGAGACGAAATTAAATTACGAAAAATTATATCTTGAGCCATATCTGCATATTAGTGGCGCGGCATTGTGCGAACTGCTGGTAAGTGAGCGATAGAGACTGCGGACGGGAAGCGAAAGGAACGAAAGGATGCGCAGCCACAGAGGGTTGATCGAAGAAGGCTATGGCTGGAAGAGGTGGACCAGTTGTTAAAGCTTCATTGCCTCAGATAGGATTAATGGGAAGAGGGCTGAAAAATCTTTATTTCATAAGTGCAGAGTGTGGAAAGAAGATGACTGCAAGGGAAGTATGCATGAATAATAACGAAATTGGCAGCAGACTCTGGGAATTCCTAGGGAAGTCTGGAGAAGATGATTTTTATTTTCAGGACGCGTATAGAGTTAGAATCATTATTTGATCACCAAAAAGAACCACTTAAATACAAATGACAATAAAAGCTTGATTTACCATTCGACCACCAGTCATTTAATAAATCCAGATAAAAACAAAACACCATGCCCCTCCACTGCCTATGGTTTCATAGTTGACGTAAAAGCCAAAATGATCAAAATCTACCATCGTGTTTCCTCAGTAGGGCATCCGCCACAAGGTTCCATGAAAGAATCGAGAGAACGCCACCTTGTGGACATCGACAAACACTTGCCATATCCAAATGCCTGCTTGCCGTAACGACGAAAAAAAGCAATCGATTACTAAGCATTTGTTCTATCCACTTTATGATTATTGAGGGCACATTATGATAATGAGCAGCCTCCAAAATGGAAGCGAAAGATACGTTATCAAACGCGCCTTCAATATCCAAAAAAGTTCCTAAGCAAGATTCCTTTCGTGAAAAAACAACCTCAATTTTATCCACATCATGTAATACAGTGGTTGTAGACTTGCCACTTTGATAAGCATGTTGTGCTGAATGAAGAGGATCTTCTACTAAGCTTGTTTCGCGGATGTGGTGGTCGATAATCCGCTCAAGTGATTTAAGCAAGAAAGACATTAGACTGATTGGTTTAAAACTTTTTGCTTGCTCATATGTCGCGCGTCCACCTTCAGGGTGGGGATGTACCCAATAGCAATACTACACATAAACATCCTTTTCAGAATGTGTTTGAAGTATTTAAATCCTTTTTGCAGTAGAATATGGTATATTCCATCTGTTCCAGGAGCTTTGTATGGAGAGAAGCTGTTCGCAGCTCACTCAATCGCTTCAGTCGTGACAAATCTCCGAGCGAAAACCCATGAGTCTATGCCACCTAAAACGATTTCTAGATCGTTTCGAACTTCAGGTTCCACACAGCCCGGAAAGTGACTGTAAAAGAAACATTCCACACACTTAAAAAAAGCGCCGAAGTCGGCTAAATTTTGCCGAGATTTATACAGCCGAGCATTCGGTAAAATTTTTTCTGATGCCAAACGTTAGTAAAGATCCGTAAACGTCGATTTGCAAAACCGAAATTTTTACCGAACGCTCGGCTGTCCAAATCTCGGCAAAATTTAGCCGACTTCGGCACTTTTTTTAAGTGTGCAGGATTTCATTGTCATTCGAACAGTATTTGCCGTTCGAACTTCTAATATTATTAACCTGATAATCTTCCGATTTTGACAGTATTTTATTAAGTCGACTTGCCTCGCCGAAACTGGAAACGTAGCTGCAGAACCTGTGCCAGCTCGTGCGTGCTGAAGATCGTAGAGCCTTTGCATAGGCTCTCCGGGCCTGCTTGAAAGGCTCCACGCTATTCATACGACGTCGTTTCTTTAGTTCCGCGAGATGAGAACCTCGCCATGGTGTTTCTCTAGTCGTTTTAATAGTTTTTAGCGGGCTAGCTACTTCAAAAGCTTCCGCAATAAAAGATGTTATGACATCTATAGCCACATCCAAGTCTGTCGATGACTCAATCGTCGGTGCGAAATTTCGGTACTTGAAATTTCGTCGCCAGTTCCTCCGCAAAGAGTTCCCAGTCGAAATATCACGGATTGCGAAATGTTGCAGCGTTCAAGGAGACACCCAAATGATCAAAATGTATAAAGCAATGATCAGATATTGGTGTCTCATTTGAAACATGCCATTGTGCCAGGTCATGACTGATCCTGTTAGAGCAGAGTGTTATATCTAACGAGAGTGTGCAATTGAGAGTGACGACACGCCACACTAGTCGCTCCACAAAATATTCAATTTTTTTACGGAAATTCGAATTGAAATTCAACAACATCTATCTGATAGTGCAGAATCCTAGTATGGTGTTTATTAATAGATATATACAGTATTTATACTCAAAAATAATTATAAAATCTTCGATCGAAATATATATACGCTCGTTGTGGCTATTGTTCAGCTGCTGATGAGCGTCATGTCCAATCGAAACAAAAGACTAGCCATGGATGAGTGTCTGGCATGTAATTCTGCTATCAAGACGGAGGAAAAACAAGTGAAATGTGTTTATTGTGGCAACGCCTACCATATGAAATGTGCGGGTATATCCGAATCTCGCTACAATAAGATACAAAAACTCAATTCTTACTTCTGTTCAACACCATGCGAATCTTCATATGAGAACAACAAAAAGATGGATGAACTGCTAGCCACGATGAAAGCACTGCAAACCTCGGTGGATTGTATAAATAAGAAATGTGAAGAAAATGGCTTGAACCTCAAACGATCAGATGATGCTATGCAAAACTTAAGTGTGTCTATTAGAGAATTGTCGCAAAGTCAGAGTGAAATAAAATGTTCAGTCGAAGAAGTGAAAACATCTCAAATGTTTATATCTGCTCAATATGAGGATATTAAGTCTCTACATGAGGAAATGAAGAAGGACTTTGCTAGTTGCTGTAATAAAGTGGATGCTCATGACAATAAAATTACGGCTATTGATAAATCAATTATCGATCTAAAAAACGATTGCGCTTCGCGGAGCAGAGTGGTCTAAAGAACGAAATTGTCATCAGCGGTGTACCTAAAGAGCTCTCTCTGTGCGAGCAAACCATAGTAACCAAGGTTGCTGCAGCTGTTGGGGTTCAACTATTTACCACTGACATTGAAAAAATTCAGCGTATTAAGAATGGAATGGTTCTGGTTGAATTTTGTAGCTCCAAAGTACGTAATGACATTCTGCGCGCTCGTAAGGGTAAATCCATCTTCGTCGATGAAATCGACTTTGGCAACGCAGTTCTGCCGGGGAACTCCAGATCGTCTCCTAATAACAAGCGTTACCACTCTAAAGTGTTTATAAACGAGAATCTAACCAGAGAAACCAGATTAATCCTTAAAGAGGCAAAATCTCTCAGAGCGACCCATGGTTATAAATACGTTTGGTGCAGCAAAGGCAATATTTACTGCAAGCGGGATGATTCGTCAGAACCCCACGTCATCGATTCCATTGAAGACTTAAAAAAGCTGCGCTTATCTCCAAAGAAGGCTTGATGCATCTGTTGCTGTTGTTGCGGCTGCTGCTGTTGGTGGCTACTGGACTCATTACTTTTGATCTAGTCACTATGACGGATACAGCGGAAACAAACGATGCAGATGATTTTATTAACACTGTACAGTTAGGAGACAACTTGAATGTCTACTATCCATGCTTGAGTGAAACTTTCACAAATACCAGAATTAATTTATTGTATGTTAACATAAACTCGATACGAAACAAACTTGATGATCTACTGATATATATATCTAATTTTGGAACTGTTGTTCACCTTATTTGTATAACTGAAATTAGACTGAGCCCAGACGAACTTTATATGTGCCACTTACCCAACTATGAAGTAGTTTGCTGTCCGCGCTCCAATCGAACAGGCGGTGGAGCCTGTATTTTTATTCATCAGTCGTTGCAGTATAATGTCATCAGAAACGAAGAATTTTTAGAAGGTAGTTTGGTAGTTATATCTTTATTAAATCCCAAAATAAACATCGCAACAATTTATAGGCCTCCTCATGTTAGTTTTAGAGACAGTGTAGATTATTTAGATAATTTTCTCGAACGATCTAATAAACTACTTTGCGTGGGAGATTTCAACATTAACCTACTCAACGCAACCCATCGTAGTTATGTGTCGGCGGTAGAGTCTAATGGGTTTACGTTTTTGAATAAAGTTGATAGCAATTATGCCACTCGTGGAAGTGGGGCCTCAGGTTCGATCATAGATCATGCATTTACGGACTTATACTGCCAAAAATTTTACTTTTGTTCAGATAACATAAGTTTCAGTGATCACAAATCATTATTAGTATGCTTCGGGCATAGGCGTACACCTGGTTATAAAGAAAGACATAATGTCAAATATAATTTCGATCGCATTTCGTCTGAACTGGCACAATCTATACATACGACAGACACCCTAAATAATCTAACGAAGCTCATAACTGATACAATGGCAAGAAACGCATACGTTGTCCATACTAGTAAAAGATACTGTAGTAAAGCACCCTGGATTGATGAGGTTGTCTTACAAGAAATTAGATCTAGGAATCAATTGTATAAAAGAACAATTCAATGGCCGGCAAATCAAATAATTCATCAAAATTACAAAAGACAAAAAAACTACGTAGCCCGAATTATTAAACAAAAACAAAAAAGTTATTACCAAAGCTTAATAGCCCAGAATCGTTGCAACATCAGAAAGGTATGGAGCATATTGAACGAAATTGTCTTCCACAAATCTAATACCCACAAAGAAATAACGGAAATAGTTGTTGGTGAAATTACGTTGAAGGATAAAACAGCAATTTGCAATGCTTTCAATAGTTACTTCGTCAAAATTCCATGCGAACTACACAATAACGCTACAAATTTTCAATCATGATGCGCAGACACTCACGCTTCACACTACTACTCCAGGTTCCATAGTTATGCTACCGGCTACAAATAACGAAATCTGTAATTACGTTCATGGTCTAAAAAGTTCAAGCGCAGCTGGAACCGATGGAATTCCATCTAAATTGATTACAAACAACATGGCTATCTTTGTTCCCAAATTAACACATTTGTTCAACCAGATGCTCGAAGAAGGTTCGTTTCCTGACTGTTTAAAACATGCAAAAGTAGTACCTATTTTCAAAAGCGGTCAAAAAAAGTATACTTGTAACTATAAGCCTATTTCAATACTCCCAACTCTTTCCAAAGTATTTGAAAAGTTAATCGAACAAAGGTTACGCAGTTTCTTCAATCGACATACCACAATTCACAAAAACCAATATGGTTTCCAGCCAAACTCGAATACCACGAGTGCTACCATTAACCTTGTTAATGAAATTCAACGAAATATTGATCAGCGTAAAATTTGCTCTACTATTTTCATCGATGTGTCAAAAGCCTTTGACTGCGTTTCTCATTGCATATTGCTGACTAAACTGCAGAGGTATGGCATAAGGAATCAAGCCTTGACATTACTTGAATCATATCTGAACGACAGACAACAACGCGTAGTAATTGAAAACCAATCAAGCTCCGATCTCACCGTGGGATTTGGTGTACCCCAAGGTTCCATATTAGGTCCCCTGCTCTTCAATATTTTTATTAACGACATTTTTGAGCTGCCGTTGAAGGGCAAACTTCAACTGTATGCCGATGATGCTGCGGTAGTGTTCGAGTCCAATAGTGTAGAACTATTATTTGAGGATATGCAACATGACCTAAATCTAATCTATCGATGGTTTTATGACAACGGGTTAACAGTCAATGCGTCTAAAACCAAATATATAATTTTTGCCAGTACTAATCATTATGGTGACTTGGACTATGTTCTATGGCTAGGAAAAGAAAAGCTACAAAGAGTCGACTCAATCACATACCTAGGGCTGATATTACAGCAAAATCTTAAGTGGAATCTACACGTTGAACAAATACACCGGAGAATAGTAAAATTTCTCGGAATTCTTCGTCAAGCTAGCCATATGTTGCCTATGAGAGAGAAAAAGAATCTTTTCTATGCTCATGTACACTCACAAATTAGCTATCTAAATATTATATGGCAGAACGCGCCCAACTATGTTCTAAGCAAAATTTCCATTACTCTGAATAAGTTCATGAGAATCATTTTCTGGGAGCAGTATTTAGACCCAAATGTAAGAACTTTAGACTTATATGCTGTTAACAAAGTGCTGAACCTACGCCAAATTAATTATTACGAGTCTGTGCTATTTATATACAAAGTAAAAACAAATCTGATCAAACACAGTCTAAACCTACGGTTATTAAATGAAGCCCATCGATATGAAACTCGCAATGTGAGTAACTTCAGCGTCGTAACCCCAAGAACAAATTACGTTAGACTTGGTTGTATTTATCCGGCAATAATTAATTTTAATAATTTGCCAATATATCTTAAAAATACTTTATCTATTTACACATTCAAGAAAACTTTAAAAAAATACATTATAGATAATCTATACCTATAAAGAAGGATTTCTGTCTGTCTGTCTGTCTGTCTGTCTGTCTGTCTGTTTTGTGTTCCTTATAGAATCAAAAACTACTGAACCAATCGGCGTGAAAATTTGCATGTAGAGGTTTTTAGGGCCAGGAAAGGTTTTAGTGATGGTTAGAGACCCCTCCCCCCACTAAGAGGGGGGGCTCCCATACAAATGAAACACAAATTTCTGCATAATTCGAGAACTAATTAAGCAAATAGAACCAAATTTGGCATGTGGGTGTTTTCGGTGACAAGAATTTATTCTAGGGTAATTTGAGACCCCTCCCCTCTTTATAAGGGGAATTATAACTCCTCTCCCCTTTAAGAGGGGGGGTTTCCATACCAATTTCCTCATAACTCGAGAACTAATCAAGCAAATGGAACCAAATTTGGCATGTGAAGGTTTTCGAGGGCAAGAAAATTTTCTATGTTGAATTAGGACCCCTCCTCACTTTAAGAGGGGGGGCTCCTGTACAAATGAAATACCAATTTCCTCATAACTCGAGAACTAATCAAGCAAATGGAACCAAATTTGGCATGTGTGTGTTTTTGAAGACAAAATTTTTTTCTATGATGAATTGGGACCCCTCCCCACTTTAAGAGGGGGGGGGGCTCCTATACAAACGAAATACAAATTTCCTTATAACTCGAGAGCTAATCCAGCAAATGGAACCAAATTTGGCATGTAGGTGTTTTTGGAGGCAAGAATGTTTTCTATGATGAATAAGAACCTCTCCCCACTTTAGGAGGGGGGGCTCCTATACAAATGAAATACAAATTTCCTCATAACTCGAGAACTAATCAAGCAAATAGAACCAAATTTGGCATGTGGGTGTTTTCGGTGACAAGAATTTATTCTATGGTAAATTGAGACCCCTCCCTCTTTATAAGAGGAATTGTAACTCCTCTCTCCTTTAAGAGGGGGGGCTGCCATACAAATTTCCTCATAACTCGAGAACTAATCAAGCAAATGGAACCAACTTTGGCATGTGAAGGTTTTCGAGGGCAAGAAAATTTTCTACGGTGAATTAGGACCCCTCCCCACACTAAGAGGGGGGGCTCCTGTACAAATGAAATACAAATTTCCTCCTAACTCGAGAACTAATCAAGCAAATAGAACAACATTTGGCATGTGGGTGTTTTTTTTGGTGACAAGAATTTATTCTATGGTGAATTGAGACCCCTCCCCTCTTTATAAGAGGAATTATAACTCCTCTCCCCTTTAAGAGGGGGGACTTCCATACAAATTTCCTCATAACTCGAGAACTAATCAAGCAAATGCAACCAAATTTGGCATGTGAAGGTTTTCGAGAGCAAGAAAATTTTCTATGGTGAATTAGGACCCCTCCCCACTTTAAGAGGAGGGGCTCCTGTACAAATGAAATACAAATTTCCTCATAACTCGAGAACTAATCAAGCGAATTGAACCAAATTTGGCATGTGTGTGTTTTTGGAGACAATTTTTTTTTCAATGATGAATTGGGACCCCTCCCCACTTTAGGAGGGGGGGTCCTGTACAAACGAGATACAAATTTCCTCATAACTCGAGAACTAATCCAGCAAATGGAACCAAATTTGGCATGTAGGTGTTTTTGGAGGCAAGAATTTTTTCTGTGATGAATTAGGACCTCTTCCCACATTAGGAGGGGGGGCTCCAATACAAATGAAATACAAATTTCCCCATAACTCGAGAACTAATCAAGCAAATGGAACCAACTTTGGCATGTGAAGGTTTTCGAGGGCAAGAAAATTTTCTACGGTGAATTAGGACCCCTCCCCACTCTAAGACGGGGGGCTCCTGTACAAATGAAATACAAATTTCCTCCTAACTCGAGAACTAATCAAGCAAATAGAACAACATTTGGCATGTGGGTGTTTTTGGAGGCAACCATTTTTCCCATGATGAATTAGGACTTCTTACCTTTTTAGGAGGGGGGGGGGGCTCCCATTCAAACGAAATACAAATTTGCTCATAACTTTAGAACTAATCAAGTAAATGGAACCAAATTTGGCATGTGAGAGTTTTAGATGGCAGAATTTTTTTTCTGTGGTGTATTACGACCCCTTTCCCTTTTAAGAGGGTGGGCTTCCATACAAATGAAATACAAATTTCCTTATAATTTGAGTACTAATCAAGCAAATGGAACCAAATTTAGCATGTAGGAGATTTTTGAGTCTTGAATTTATTTTATGATAGTTAGAGACCTCTCACCCCTGTGGTAGGGGGATATGGACTCTCATACAAATAAAACAGAAATTTTGGCGAAACTCAAAAACTAATCCAACTCGAGAAATTCGAGACTCTTCCATAAAACAGTAATCAATAACAAGACCACAAAAACTATCTATAGTAACACTAGATCATTCAGGACGAGCCGGTCGCGAGTGTTGCCGGTGACCCGCCGTCGGAAGCGCCGCCCACTGGGGGACTTGCAAAACTCAAGAAGTGATAAAGATCATCCGAGATTCATGATTTATGTACAACACAGGTTAATTTGTGGCAATACGAAGTTTGTCGGGTCAGCTAGTATTATATAAACACAAGTGATCTGTATGCTCTCTTATGCACAAACAGACAGCGAAGGAGAACCTCCCAATCAGTCTTATGACTGCCTGAGGTCCATAAATCAAACCGAACTGCATTGTAATTTTTTAGCTATAGGGGAAGAAACCGCGATTTTTGTAATTAGTGGTTAAGGTACATGTAAAGCTCTTTCAAGGGGTTTTTATGCCTGAGATTGAGACAAAAGTTGTTTGAGACCGTTTCCATCTTGGCTTTTCCCCTTACTGAAAAAATAATTGAAATAAATGAAAATGAAAATCAAACGTAATAGAAAAAAAAATACTTCCTCTCTACCAGCTCGTATGTAAGTTGGACAATTGCCAATGTTGAGTATTCCAAGGTTGGTACTACTCAAATATTCCATCAAATCAGAGTCTCTCAGATTGAGCTGCCCCAAATGATGTGAAGAGCATTGGCATCACTGCCTACAATGAGCGGAAGCCCATTTGATTGGCAGTATCTCACCACATTTCTGAAACCGTCGCTGGGAGACGGTTCGTTATCTGGTAAGTATGCAGAACAGTAGACATAGCGCCTATGGACATCATCCACGACGAGTTCTACTGTGACTGCACAAATATCTCGAGTAGTCAACTCAGAGATAAGGCATGTACTTATTGACCTATGCAACAATATGCATGCCCTGGGCATCAAACGAGGATTTGTCATACCAGATTTGCTGAAAACAGCAAAGCTCTGGTTTCCAATATGCGTCGGATGATAGTACCTCTTGCGAAAATATGGCTCCTGAACCAATGCGATGGTGACAGAGCTATTAAAAAGTTGTTCGCATAAATACAAATTTGCTGCCCGTTTGTGTTGAAGATTTATTTGTGCAACTCTAGCTATTTGACCAGCAGAGTATACGCACTAACAATCTCCAACACAGATCAGACAGAAAATTGTAAGCGAAGCCAACTATGTTGGCCAGAACACACTTGGCGTAATATCCATAAGGGAAATGGGATAGAACTCCTATGTTGTACCCACGAGACGCAAGGGACAACAAAGATCGTCCGTACCAGAGCCCCGCGTGGCACTGTAGGGGCAATATGCCCAAAGCACTGCGTTCGCGACTGGCATGTTTTCATCCCTCCAGCCATCCAGTCATCGGCACGGAGTTATACCTTGACTTAGGGGCTCCTGATTTGCCGACTCTCACGGCAGGGTCAGGTACCGTGGCTCAATTTTTGCCTAAATGTACAATTCGGCACCAACCGCCAAAGGGTCTCTTTCTCTATGCTAATCCAGCAGAGAAAATAACTCTCCCTCGGCGTGCCCTCACCCCGCAGCCACGCCCTCCGAAAAACCGGCGCCTTCCGGTGCTTCTTGAAGAAGTAAAAAGCTGCAAATTGGCAATCGTAGCGCTGCAGAAGGTATGCTGGAAAGGCACGACGGTACGTACGTACATTATCTACCAGAGCTGTGGCAATACACACGAGCATGGGCGAGATTCAGAAGCGGGTGATCGGGTGGTAGTCGATCAACCTCGAAAAGTGCGGATAAAGAATTCTTTAACATTAGCATAATAGATTGATTGTAAATCAGACTGGGCCAAGTCGCAAAATTTAAAAAAAAATGAGTTAATGACAGCAAACGATCAAGAATTTTCTAAGCTATATTTTACGTAACGAATTGCTTGACGAGGAGTGCCAGCAAATGTTGGATGAGAAAGACGCAGGGCGAGTACAAAAGCTGTGTAGAGCCACCCGTCAGAATGTGGAGCGATACAAGCAGAAGCGAAGACAACAAACCCGACTTTTCCAGGAGCAGAAGTCCGGGAATTCGAGCAGCTGTACCGCTTTTGCAACACACCGAACTTCTATCAGAGACTCGACGAATCTCGCAAAGGCTTTGTGCCGTGGGCCGAAACGTGCCGTGATGAAAATGGAGGTATTTTGACTGACGACCGTGCGGTGATCGAAAAGTGGAGGCAGCACTACAATGAACACCTGAATGCCGTGCAAGCGACCATGCTAGTGGAGGAAGTGACTTCACGATCACGACTCTGGGTGCTGCCTACAAAGTGCTTTCCCAAATTACCATCCATCGACTGTCGCCAATAGCCAACAGATTCGTGGGAAATCATTAGCCCGGCTTCATGAAGAGTCAGTCTACAACGTCTACAAATCTTCTCTCTGTGGCAGATCCTCCAGAAGATCCCACGCATCACCTGTTCTTTGATTTCTGCCTGCTATTCAATATTGCGCTTGGAGATTTTATAAGACGAGCGGCAATCGAAATGCGGGGCACGATTTTCAATAAATCCAGTCAATTTATCTGTTTAGTAAATTGAAGTTTTTCAGCCATTACTCTAAAATAGCAAAGTAAGCTCAATCGTGAAATTTTCATCACTATGCTATGAATTGGCAAACGAGGAACAAATATTCAGATCTTTGACAATTTTCGGGACTACGGTTTGCAGATTTTTTTTACATAGATAAACAAATGCAAACTCTTCATCCGTTTCTCGATTCCAAACGGCGTACGATTCAGTTGAGTTCAGCTAACGACAAAGTCTTCAAAGACGTTTAAGCCGAAAGTGTTGCTTTTTATCATCGAATTTCCCAGATTATTTACGCAAAAATCACTTAGCACAAGGTGTTTTGCGTCCACCCCACGATACTGCATTTGAAGCAAACAGTCCGCAATCCTTCATGCATAATTATGAGCAAAGCTATACCTTCTAAAAGCACTGAATCTCCATGCAATGTAAAAGCACGTTGAGGATTGGTTCGAAAGTTAAGAAGAAATAATTTATTGACTTTTACTTCAGTTCATTCACGAGCCACATCAGCTACTACAACCTTTACAAATTTTACAGCCGTTTAGTTTTAAATAAGTTTAGTTTTCTTTTGGGGTTTTGTCACCGTAACTTGATTATCTCTGATATTTGTAGATTATTTTTGGTGAAATGGAAAAAATCCTCTTTTACACGTGACGTTTCAGTCTACTATTCTTCACTATCATTAGACGCTAATTAAGCGGCAGGAATATTCTCCTTTGTAACATCAGGATGAGTCTCATTCTGCTAGGCTAGCGATTCTTCTTCCCTGCTATGCAATTAATTAAATAAGTTTTGTCCATCCTAATTTCAATTCTGTATTTTCTTAGAATTTAGAAAAATTTTCTTTAAGCAAAGCTGAACTAATTGTGCTGCATTTCATTTTGAGAACCTAAAATGACATGCCCGAAATCTCAGCGATAAATCCACATGCTGTTTCGTTAGTGTAATATGCTCGATTAAGGATTTCATATAAGTGCTTAGAATGGAATAAACTTTGATGAACATTCGTATTATTGTAGATGGAAACCTAATTATCATCTAACCTATTTATCCCAACCTTGAAAGCATTTCTAGCCGAATTTCAAGCTCGTCAATAGTAGAATACATTCATGAACGGAAAAACACAATAAGTTGAATCTTTTTCAGACAAAAGACTTCAAGATATTTTTCCTTCAATCAACAACATCCATTACTAATTGAAAACAAATGATATCAACCGGTTTTCATTAATCATAATTAAACCTCTGGTAGAACAGCGCATTCAAATGTGTACCCTGAATCTAGGATGCACATCCTGTCCGTCCGTCAGCCCTGCCACCACCGTCGTCGTCGTCGGTCGGTGGTGGATCAAAATTTTAATTAATCTTCTACTTGCAACAACTCAGATTTTCGGTGTCAGTCCGTCGGACTTCACCGTAACTTCGCCGTAGCCCTGTAATTATTCCAATCGAAGCGCCGAAAGCTAAATTTTCAAAACAGAAACCACCACGAAACGGGCTCAAACGGGCACAAAGCTGACGAGTTTTTGAAATTAGTTACTCTACCTAACACGTAGGTACCTACACTGTTTCACCGCTTTTTTTTTCTTTCATTCATTCATAATTTCCCCAGACCCGGTTTCGGTTGTACCTAACTAACTGTGATACGAAATCGTATACGGAGCAGCCGCGCGGTCAAGCCGCATGTTATGAATGAAGGGAAAAACCCATATTCATTGAGTAATTTTCTTCCGGAACGGTACGACGTAGCGACGGAACGTGTTTCTGTCGTTGCCTAAATCCCTTCGGGGGATCACTTGCTGCCGCAAATTGCTCGATCTTGTACCGAGGTGACCGAAGTGACAATTGTCGACAGCCATTGTTCGCTAATGGTCCGGTCTGATCCAACCAACGACGTAGATAGATGATCTCTACAATAGCTTATCACAACATTGCTGATGAGAATCGTCGTTTCGCGCCACATTTCATCGCCGACAGTTTAGAAAATGACTCTTGCATCCAATTACGCTAACTGCCCAGCGTTGTAGGCGTTGACGGGTTCGGAAAATTCCGCTAATTATTCAAATCGCCCTCGAGCAACAACGTCTCAGGTACTTTACAACAACAATAACTAAATCGCTGTGCTCGCGACTGCGCGACTCCTCTCCTCTAAACAACCACTAATCCGACGGCCTGGGACTCGGACAGGCATCATTTGCGATTTAAATAGTCAGAAGTTGGTCCACCAATTTCTGTTTTATCATAATTATTGTTTCATTCCGCGGCCTAACAATTGCTTGGACGCTGTCTTTATTTTCATAATATTTGAAATTATTCCAATTATAAACCGACCGCGGAGGAAACGCGCGTGTGTTTTCGTCGTTCCAGAAAACAAAAATATGTCCCGCTCTCACGCAGTGTGGAGTGAACAAAAAAAAACAAAGCAAATGGAAATGACGCCGGATTATAAACGATCATCATTACGCCCGGGTCTCAAACAGCGGCGCAGCGCAGGTTCGTGGCCGACAGGCCGGCGGGTAATGATAATTACCGCTCATAAGACTGTAATAATGATACGGATTCCCATTCAAATCAAATTTGACTGCTTCAAACGGTCGGTCGTCGGCAGCTTTCGGAGATGAAAACATGATTTGAATAATCAAATGAGACTGTCAGAAGAAGATGACATCAAACTATGCTACGAGTGAATGAATGAGTGAACGGAGAGCTTAATGGTGATGGTCTGCTTAATGTAAACTTTTTACATCGCCCGAAATAATGCGTGGTTTGTTTGTAAAGTCAGAGCCCAAATAATGCACGTTTTATCACCGCGCTAGAAGTAGAAAATTTGGGTTTTATTTAGCATTTAGCACATAAACTTTAAACGTCTACTTTTAATCCAGATTGAACACCTGCCTGCCGGCCTGTCAGGACGTCTCCAATTGACGGTTCGTTTGATTTGATGCTCTAATGTGTTTATAATTGCCACACAGTCATCGTCCCGTAATGTCGGCCCGGCCCAGATCTTCGGGCTAACCAAGGCCAAAATCGCGGCGCCTGCTTGTCATTTGATGCTACCTCCCAGGATCAAAATGACGATCACTTGGATTTATACAGGTTGAAGTTGTTTTTTGACGTCGGTCTTACTTTAATAGGGCATGCTGGCATGCTGCGAAAACAAAAATGATCGTGACACGAAAAAGTGACAGATTTTGAACGACAATAACTCAGTCAGTTCTGTAGAGATTTTGCTGATTTGCATACCAATGGATTCACAAAACGTGTGTCTATTCTGTGGCTTTTACAAAAAGATGGATTTTTACAGCTAACTGCTGGAAATTTTACATAAAGTTGAACAGTTTTAGAGAATTTACATAAGCTTCCAGCCAAGCACGTTTGAGTTTTTTTGGGTATGAAATCGATACTTCCATTGAATTTATCAGGTAGATGTGAGAGTGAAATTAATCGTTTTTATAACCTTTTAGTCTAATTATTGTCGTTTTATTGAATATTGGGTTTTGGATATTTAGGATCTCAATTCCTCAGCTTTTTCTTTTATGCTGAGCCCTTCCAGACAATCTAAAATGCAACACAAAACACTATTAGTTTTCGTTGCTACGTGTTGCAAAAACAGTAACAGTTTCACGGCGTGCTAGTAGTGCAAGGACAAGCCACGCCCTTTAGTTACGTAGATGATGGAAAGATAGAATTAGAATAAAATGACAGACTTTGAATCCTCGTTCTAATGGAGCAGAGATTACTTGATCACATAACTAGTTTCTGCGAAACGTTCAAATGTATACTTAGTACGTGAGATAATTGTAAAAATTGCGCAAGGCTCGAAAAACATCACCAAGGATGAGAAGTAGATACAACCCAAGCAACAATGTGAGTTTTATTGTACTCTAATGATGGTCTTCAAGACTAATTTTGGTCTTAAATGCCATCATAAAAGTATAATAAAACCCAAATTGTTACTTGGGAATGTACATAGATAAGGTTCTGAAGCCGGTTCACTCTTACAATTCTTCAAACGAAATGAGTATCTTCGAACGAATTCCTGCCGAGACTTCTACTCTGACGCACCACAACAAGCGCTTTATAATTACTTCTCGCAAGAGGCAAACCTCTGGAAATCTGCAGTATCCAGGAGACTTGGACAAGCTCGTCACCTCTAATCGTGTGCTTGGTAGCTGTCGCCTGTGTACTTGGTAATTCTAAGTAAATGTTGCAAAAGTTTTATAAATTATACAGCAATAAGCCTCTTTAAGGTGAAGGTCGTCAGAGCCCAGCTGCTTTTTTACTGATTTCAGTACTTGTTATCACTATCATTTTGTTTATGCTAAGTTGCTAGTAGTAGGTAATAATCTGTTATGAACAATTATGAAACGTAGAATATCGTATCTATTTTTGCTGTAGAACTAGATCCGACAGTAATTCTATCACATAAAATATTCTTTACGGTGAATTTTATTATCAGAGAATTTTATAAGTATATTTTCGACACTTTACGACCGTAAATTAACGTAAATTAGTAGTGAAAATATTGGTCAATTTCACGCTCAACCTAAATATGACATCACTCACGTTTCCTTGGTAACGTATCAACAACGACGGTCGCGGATTCGGAATTGCAATCGAAACGAAGTAAAGTTTCTCATATCGATTCAAATGAACAGTTTGGGCAAAATCATTATAATATCTTACCAGATAACTGTTCGGGTGGTAAATTAAAGTTTTCTGTGTTTCAAGTTAAGTTTCGCGAGTGATGTGATGAATGGAATGGCCGAAAAAAATTAAAGAAAAATCGACGGAGAAAAAGTGAAAATATAGTGATGAATTTCTCAATATTTAGTGTACTTCATGCCCCAAAAAGTAATACAACTTAAAGAATGCAATGTTTAGTGTTTCGAGTTGCAAGATCTGATTACGGCTAGCAGGTTAGTTGAACTAATTTTATTTTTTTTGTGATGGTTTCCCGAGTCTATGGGAGCATGTTGATACACTGAAGAAGGGATGATTGAAGAAGTCTGAGAATTAATTTTCTTTTCATTGAAATTAGCCGAAACTAAATAAAAATGTTCATTTATGTTTATGTTTCAAGCTTAACTTAGAAATCAGTTTTCAGTTATTTAATTCGAGTTTTGTTTTAAATTTGCTAGATTTTTTTAAAACTCGATCCGTTCCGTAAAATTTTCAATACAATTGTAGTCTTTTGTAAAACAAATTCATCAAACCCTTTTATTATAAAGAAATCTATACCTATAAAGAAGGATTTCTGTCTGTCTGTCTGTCTGTCTGTCTGTCTGTCTGTCTGTCTGTCTGTCTGTCTGTCTGTCTGTCTGTCTGTCTGTATTTTGTTCCTTATAGAATCGAAAACTACTGAACCAATCGGCGTGAAAATTTGCATGTAGAGGTTTTTGGGGCCAGGGAAGGTTTTAGTGATGGTTAGAGACCCCTCCCCCCACTAAGAGGGGGGGCTCCCATACAAATGAAACACAAATTTCTGCATAACTCGAGAACTAATCAAGCAAATAGAACCAAATTTGGCATGTGGGTGTTTTCGGTGACAAGAATTTATTCTAGGGTAATTTGAGACCCCTCCCCTCTTTATAAGGGGAATTATAACTCCTCTCCCCTTTAAGAGGGGGGGCTTCCATACAAATTTCCTCATAACTCGAGAACTAATCAAGCAAATGGAACCAAATTTGGCATGTGTGTGTTTTTGGAGACCAAAATTTTTTCTATGATGAATTGGGACCCCTCCCCACTTTAGGAGGGGGGGCTCCTATACAAGCGAAATACAAATTTCCTCATAACTCGAGAACTAATCAAGCAAATGGAACCAAATTTGGCATGTGAAGGTTTTCGAAGGCAAGAATATTTTCTATGGTGAATTGGGACCCCTCCCTACTTTAGGAGGGGGGGCTCATATACAAGCGAAATACAAATTTCCTCATAACTCGAGAACTAATCAAGCAAATGGAACCAAATTTGGCATGTGAAGGTTTTCGAAGGCAAGAATATTTTCTATGATGAATTAGGCCCCTCCCCACTTTAAGAGGGGGGGCTCCTGTACAAATGAAATACAAATTTCCTCATAACTCGAGAACTAATCAAGCAAATGGAACCAAATTTGGCATGTGAAGGTTTTCGAAGACAAGAATATTTTTTATGATGAATTGGGACACCTCCCCACTTTAGGAGGGGGAAGCTCCTATATAAGCTAAATATAAATTTCCTCATAACTCGAGAACTAATCAAGCAAATGGAACAAACTTTGGCATGTAGGTGTTTTTGGAGGCAAGATTTTTTTCTATGATGAATTAGGACCTCTCCTCACTTTAGTAGGGGGGGCTCCTATACAAATGAAATACAAATTTCCTCATAACTCGAGAACTAATCAAGCAAATAGAACCAAATTTGGCATGTGGAGGTTTTTGGAGGCAAAAACATTTTCTATGGTGAATTAGGACCCTTCCACACTTTAACAGAGGGGGCTTCTACACCAATGAAATACAAATCTATACCTATAAAGAAGGATTTCTGTCTGTCTGTCTGTCTGTCTGTCTGTCTGTCTGTCTGTCTGTCCTGTGTTCCTTATAGAATCAAAAACTACTGAACCAATCGGCGTGAAAATTTGCATGTAGAGGTTTTTGGGGCCAGGAAAGGTTTTAGTGATGGTTAGAGACCCCTCCCCCCACTAAGAGGGGGGGCTCCCATACAAATGAAACACAAATTTCTGCATAACTCGAGAACTATTGCTTGATTAGAACCAAATTTGGCATGTGGGTGTTTTCGGTGACAAGAATTTATTCTAGGGTAATTTGAGACCCCTCCCCTCTTTATAAGGGGAATTATAACTCCTCTCCCCTTTAAGAGGGGGGGTTTCCATACAAATTTCCTCATAACTCGAGAACTAATCAAGCAAATGGAACCAAATTTGGCATGTGAAAGTTTTCGAGGGCAAGAAAATTTTCTATGTTGAATTAGGACCCCTCCTCACTTTAAGAGGGGGGGCTCCTGTACAAATGAAATACCAATTTCCTCATAACTCGAGAACTAATCAAGCAAATGGAACCAAATTTGGCATGTGTGTGTTTTTGGAGACAAAATTTTTTTCTATGATGAATTGGGACCCCTCCCCACTTTAAGTGGGGGGGGCTCCTATACAAACGAAATACAAATTTCCTTATAACTCGAGAGCTAATCCAGCAAATGGAACCAAATTTGGCATGTAGGTGTTTTTGGAGGCAAGAATTTTTTCTATGATGAATAAGAACCTCTCCCCACTTTAGGAGGGGGGGCTCCTATACAAATGAAATACAAATTTCCTCATAACTCGAGAACTAATCAAGCAAATAGAACCAAATTTGGCATGTGGGTGTTTTCGGTGACAAGAATTTATTCTATGGTAAATTGAGACCCCTCCCTCTTTATAAGGGGAATTGTAACTCCTCTCCCCTTTAAGAGGGGGGGGGCTTCCATACAAATTTCCTCATAATTCGAGAACTAATCAAGCAAATGGAACCATATTTGGCATGTGGGTGTTTTTGGAGGCAACCATTTTTCCCATTATGAATTAGGACTTCTTACCTTTTTAGGAGGGGGGGGGGGCTCCCATTCAAACGAAATACAAATTTGCTCATAACTTTAGAACTAATCAAGCAAATGGAACCAAATTTGGCATGTGAGAGTTTTAGATGGCAGAATTTTTTTTCTGTGGTGTATTACGACCCCTTTCCCTTTTAAGAGGGTGGGCTCCCATACAAATGAAATACAAATTTCCTTATAATTTGAGTACTAATCAAGCAAATGGAACCAAATTTAGCATGTAGGAGATTTTTCAGTCTTGAATTTATTTTATGATAGTTAGAGACCGACCTCTCACCCCTGTGGTAGGGAGATATGGACTCTCATACAAATAAAACAGAAATTTTTGCGAAACTCAAAAACTAATCCAACTCGAGAAATTCGAGACTCTTCCATAAAACATTAATCAATAACAAGACCACAAAAACTATCTATAGTAACACTAGATCATTCAGGACGAGCCGGTCGCGAGTGTTGCCGGTGACCCGCCGTCGGAAGCGCCGCCCACTGGGGGGCTTGCAAAACTCGAGATAGTGACAAAGATCATCCGAGATTCATGATTTATGTACAACACAGGTTAATTTGTGGCAATACGAAGTTTGTCGGGTCAGCTAGTATCTCATAAAGTGAGAATTACTTAAATCGACCGTTTTATTTTAAGTCAATTTTGAAAGAGCTGAAGTCCTTGGTAATAACCTAATACAGTAATGTTCCGATTTTGTCAGCTCCCGATTTTGTCTACCCCCGATTTTGTCAGATTTTTATCCCGATTTTGTCAGCCTACAAATTTTGCTTAACTTTTGTGCTTTTAAACATGATTTATCATACTATTAAGCCTGCTTGAAACTATTCTGATTCAGCTTGCGAGTTATTCGGAGTCAAAATTACAGTATTTTTATAGTAAAAGGTCTATAGTTCCTAAACAAGCAAAGATAGAAGTATACTATATTCAGCAATGTTGTGTATTTTTATTATTTGTACAACTTTATAAAACAGGAAAAAGTCATACAACAAATACAAAAACAGCTAAATTACAAAAACTGATTTACCAGATTTTTCATTTATGAGAAACAGGATTTTTCTATGTTTGCTGAAGAGATAGAAGGTTACTGTCTTCAGCAAAATTTCTTGTAATAATATGCTGTAAAACTTTGCAGAACACATCAATGTGTTATACTTAACCTGAAAAAAAACAAATGTTTTATTGCGCTTTTAGGGGGATTAATCAAAATTTAAATTTCGCTGGACGATAGAACTTTTAATTTTAAGCAACTCTTCTAAAGGTTCCATAAACCTAAAACCAAGTTTTCCCGCTCAAGGCTAATGCGCACCAAAAAAGTTTCTGGACCAGAGTGAGCTGTACACGGTTCATTGAGCTTTCGGTTGACCAATTGAGGGTTAAAATTTAATTTTTAATAGAAGTCTTCGATATTGCAAGGTCTTAAGTCTTGAATTTTGAAAACAATTTCGAAAAAAATTTTTCCCGATTTTGTTAGTTTAGACCATTTTGTCAGCCCAAAATTCAACATGGGGCTGACAAAATCAGAATATTACTGTATATCTATTATTTTCTGTATTTTTTTCGATGCTAAGATTTTTTTTGATCGGTTAATGTAAGTATTTCTAAAGGGAAAACATATTACTAGGACTCTCAATGGTTAAATTGATCTCTAAGGTCTCTTAGAAAATGGCTGAATTATGAGTGTATAAAACGTATCCACTTTCCATTATGTAATGATTTATTTTTCGTATCATAAACTCACAGAGACTATAGGTTACAGAGGCGACAAGGCACTCAAAAACCGCTAAATTTTGAATCATAACGGAGAGTTACCTTTCTTTGTGATGGTCCTCCCTATTTTGATTCAAAATTTAGCTGTTTTTGAGTGCCTTGTCGCCTCTGAAACCTATAGTTTCTGTACATAAACTGCACCACAAGAACGTAGTAAAAATCTATTTATAAATAACTGCTCTGTGAGGACTTACGTCATCAGGCGGTAGTGTCTCTGATGCAACTTTTTTTTTCAGTAAATAATTCTTATAAAGGTTGAAAAAGTTTTGCATTTATTTTGTAAGTATACTGTGATGATGTTGGAGTAGGAATAAGTTTTACTTTTGTAGTGAACAAAACTGGAAATGAAAGACGTCAAACGCTCATTCATTGTTATATTGATCGTATTGATCTCTGAAAGTCATAACAATAATAAATTCATTGTGATCGTCACTTTTCAGGATGCTTTTAAGTATAGGTTGCATTGGTGTGAGATTAGATTAGACGATCTCTGTTGATCACCACAATTTTCTACAACAAAGTTTAGCTTGACGAATCTCAGTTTATGAATTCATACACGTGAAAAAAATCAGTATTTTTCATTCAGTTGTTTATTAGTTTCAACATTAAAAAAAAATCATTTATGAAAAACCTGATGGACCTGGTCTTCCATCTGCAGCCTGAAGAAAGAAAAAACATAGGTGCTCTGTGATGGTAAAATGGCCACCAGAATGCGATCCGTCGTCTCAGCTCCGACGGTTGAACACCAAGGAGTCGGCAGCGGTCCTCGTGGGGCGGCAAACTAAGCGGATCGGTCCATGGGAGATGGCGAAGAGCGTAGCGGATGAACTTTTTCTGTATCATTTCAATTCGACGAGACCAATTAGCGTGGAAAGGACACCAAATAACAGAACTAGTTTCGAGGATCGAACTCACTAGCGAGCTGTATTATGATTTTAAGCCCAGTGAGTCACGAAACTCATCGGCTATCTTGAAAATGAATCCAACCTACCGGTTGGCCTCGAGATAACGCTGTCGTAGTGATTTCTGAATGAAAGTTCATTGTCTAACAGTACTCCCAAATCTTTTATACACTGAAGCCGGAGGAGTTGGTGGCCGGAAATAGTGTAGCCGTATTCAACAGGCGTACGTCTCCTATAAAACGAGATCACAATGCACTTCTCGATTCTTAGCGTTAAGCGGTTTGCAGCACACCAGTTCACGAACATGTTCAAATAACCCTGCAACTCCAAACAGTCGCTTAGGCACGTAATGGCTTTAAAATTTTTTGTGTCGTCCGCATAAAACAGTCAACAGCCATCTGGAAGCACACGTGAGATATCGTTTGCAAAAATCAGAAAAAGCAGCTGGCCCAAGTTGCTGCCTTGTGGGACTCCAGATTGATTGGAGAAGCAGCTGGAGACAGACGATCCGATTCTGCCAGAAACCCTCCTGCTTGTCAGGTAAGATCTAAACCAGCAGACGGCATCCGTGGATACACCAAGTCGCTCCATTTTTCCAAGAGGTATTCCGTGGTCTACTCGATCGAAAGCGGCTTTCAGGTCAAGATAAATGGCGTCGGTTTGAATGCCAGAATCCTTTGCAAATCCACCGTAGGCAGTTTCGGTGTAGACGGCCCACCCGGTATGAATATTGCAGAGTAGATATTTTAGGTTTATTATAGGAGTTAGTCGCAAATCGGGCCAGCAAGAAACCACGTGAGTCACGTATCATACGCAGTGAATTAAATCATATTTTTTCGGTGGCGATAGTCTAACAGTCAAAATTATATGCCCGACATTGTAGTTTTCCACGTCAACAGCGCTAATTCAACGGGTACGGCATCTGCCTCGAAGTCGTCGAATTCTGTCGTGTTCTCTGCTAAATATTGTTTTCGGTGGTCTCTCATCCGGCATCCTTGCTACGTGGCCAGCCCATTGTAGTCTGCTTCAATACTTCAAAAGTATCTCCATCTATTACCACCGCAACTCGAACACCCGAAGGACTACCACGCTCTCTACCTGCCACCATATACTTTGTTTTGGTAGAATTTATGATAAGCCCTATCCCCGCAGCTTCCTCCTTAAGATGCGTGTACACTTGTTCCACAGCTCTACGGTTAACACTGATGATATCGATGTTGTTCGCAAACCCTAGGAACATGCAAGATTTCGTGATGATGGTACCGCTTCTCTGCACGCCTGCCCTTCGAATGGCACCTACCAATGCAATGTTGACAGCAACGCATGACGCATGACGCCTGTTTGAGAAGCATGTTCAAGCATAGACTGCCACAGCTCATTTGGTTTAACTGATTCGTACGCTACCTTGAAATCTATAAGTAAATAGTGAGTCGGCAATATGAGTTCCTGGAATTTATCGAGAATTTGTCGCATAGTGAACATGTGGTCCGCCGCAGAGCCCCCCTCCCGAAATCCGCACTGGCATTCGACAACAAAGGTTTCCTTCAACGACCTAAGAAAAAGGATGCGGGAGAAAATTGGGGGCTCATGGTGCAAACACGATTTTTTGAAAAAATCCAATACGACGACCAAATCCAAGATGGCCGCCAAAAAAATTTACTCCGTTTGAAAGCCCTGTTCTTCTTCTTTACAGAACCGGGCCATTTGTTAGTTGTTTCATGGCAAATTTATGAAATATCACATGACATAGATCGCAAGGTTTGCTCAAAATTCAACTTTTTTTGAAACTGCTAGGCCCCTTGGCGAACGGGGGGTCCATTATTTCGAGGTATTAAAAGTGTAATTCTTATTTGTTACCCTTTTTCAACCAATTAAGCACAAAAGTTCCACTATTTGAACACCTCGTGTCAGTAGTGGCCCCGTTTCAGCGAGAATTACTCACTTCAAATCTCTCCTAGTACCTTGCCTTGCAAACGTCAGAATGTAAAGAATATTTATGTTAAATTTGTAGCCAAATTGACCATGGAGTTTCTGGGTGTTTGAGAAAGTGATTGATATTTTATTCTCAGCCGAGGTTTGCTTTGTACTTCAGCACGAATCAACCTTAGGAAAATGCTGGATCACACCGAGAAGTGAATTGATATTTCTCATTTTAAATCGATTGCCCAAAGCAATCATACAATCACACGCCAGGGGGAGTGGGAAATAAAACCAGAACCGGATTAGAATATTGTTGCTTTGAGAATGCAATAATTACAGAGCACAGTCCGAGCCTCGAGCCCGAATAGAGTGACACACGATCCGGATCGTTGGTTGGTTGGTTGGGGGGACATCATGCATGCATCGAACAACAAAACACAACTGTCAATCCCCGGCGACGACGACGACGACGACGACGACGGAAGGCAGTCATTAGGCGCAGAGCCATCATGCGACTGCGGTGGATGTTGATGATGGTGGATTTACATACCAACGCGTGTAGCCTTGAAACATCGTGCGCGAAGAATTTTGATCGATTCGGAGAAGGTTAAAATAATTAGACGAACGAAAAAAAAAACACATCGCTGAACCGGGCGCGGCGCGGTTATACCTACCTACATAGTAGTGGGCTGAATCTAATTTCCATACTCTCGCTTCTCTTTTTTTTGCGTCCGGTGGCGGTGCGGTGGCTGGCATCTTCGCTACATAATTCATGCATGATTTGGTCCTTTGTTTTCCCCGCGCGAAAGCGACCGGTTGAAATTTACGCTGCTGGCTGGGATGATCCGTCACAGGAGGCGGTGTGCTTTTTTTTTTGCTTCATGCTTCAGAATCATCTACCGACGCTTGGTGGACGCTCAGGTCCGAACGAAGTCTGCTCTGATGGTCGCCTGGTCTGACGGTCGAGAATGCGAATGTATTGATGGGAGTTTGATTTGTTTTTAATTTTGTTTTATCTGTTTACGCGGGCGCGTTTTTAGCTTTGATCCGTGCTGGTAACCTGGGCTGGTGGTGATGCCGATTGACAACAGCGGACTTTGAGGTTCCTTTTTCGGTAACCGCTTGGAATGTGCTTCTGTCCTTTGGTAACATCAAAGTAGCGATCGCGGTAAGCATTGGACATATTTTATTTACGGTGGAAAGCCGACATTTTTCGGCGGAGAAGATGATTCGTATGAATTGTTACTATTCTAACTAGGACACGGTAAACAAGGCATGATAAGAAAATTAGTTAATTACGTGTCGGAGATCTCGTGTTTACCGATTGAAAATCGTTTTTATTTCCCTTGTCTACCAAATGAATGAGCAATTTTCCATTGACTACCCAATAATAAGTCTCTTATCCCAAGGCCAGCTCGTACTGTGTTGTATGGAATGTATTTTTGTTCACGGAAAACAACTCATATTTATTTCTCATCATTCCGTGGCCAATAATTAAAATCAATTTCAATTTATATTCACCGGTTCTCCTCGCTGAAAGGCGGTGGTCTTCAATTAGTCAGCAGCAGCCGGTGTGCGGTCGGTATAGTAACAACAAACAAAGCACACTGCGATTGGCGAATAAACGCCAGAACGAACGTCAAATGCTGCATCATCATTACCTTCCGCTTCCAGCAAGAACCTGAGCCCCCAATAGTCAACTAGCTAAACTATTCGTTTTTTTTTTGTTTGGCAAAAAATCATCTTTTGAGCAGAATTTACCGGGGAAATGTAGCGCACGAATCTTCTTCGTCATTGATACAAAAAAAAACCAACATCATATGCTTATGACTTGAAGCAGCGCAGCGGGAAAGATCCTTGCTGGCAGCAATTTTCCCATATTTTCCCGGCAACAATCGATCGCGACATCGCGATTAAAAATAATATACACTCATTCTCTTTTTATCTGCCTGGTCCATTCCCGATTGAAAGCCACAGATTCCTTTGTGTTCCCATCGCAAACATGTTCTGCGAGTGCGCTCATATCCGGATAATGTTCAACCGATCGCGGTTTATTATATTATTAAATGTAAGCCTGCTTGCGCGCGAGACGATCGACCATGGCAAGCCATGGTCGGCCGTCGCCGATTCGGCTGACTACACGGGCCGCGATCGTTACCCGGTTTTTATCACGCGGCCCTGGCAGCAGAGAACCGAAGCAGATATGCAGATTATTATTATTTTTTGATCATTATTCAGCCAACCCGCCCGTCTTTCCCCATCGCCGCTCGAGCAAGCACGACCTTCGCCGCGGAAAGTCATGCTTTAAATTAACTCTTATATTTTTTGTCAGCAAATTTAACTTCCATTCTCCTCATCATCAGGTCGGTTTCCAGCAAGCCGACGAAAGGACGACGACGGCGGGAGGAAAGATCCAAGATTATCATGTTTTCCACTCGCGACCCCAGCCCGACCCCGTCCCCGTCCCAGGTTCCTATCGAAAGCCTGGCTCGCAAAGATCGATTAACGCCCAGATCCTTCGGTTGGGCTCGGTTGGAGCGCACACAGGCATTGTTCTCTTCCCGGGTTCACGCGCGCTCGCCTGCTTCGTCGATTCATTCAAAATCGCCCTGCTCCATTGTCAAAATTTAAATTTTCCCACCGCGTGTGTGTCCGTGTGTAGATGTGTGCGCGCGCGCGAGTAACGACGACGGCGACGTCACAACAAACACGATCATCATTAGCAAGTTTAAGTTCGTAGGAGAAAAAAAGGCAGTCAACTTACCATAAGGTTTATCTCGAATTTCACTATCGCTGTTATCTGAAATTAAAACGAGAAGAGAGAGAGAGAAAATGTTAAAAGGTAATTGAGATAATTGCAAACAGTGCACAGCCCAGCCCCGGGATCCTAACGAACTATGCTAACGAGTGCTGCTGTACACAATGTACCGATACCGAAGGCTAATCTGGCCGGAATTCATCAACCCAGCAGCCGTTTCGAATTGGAGTAATTTTCGGTGCTGCCACAAATTGTGTATAAATCACTAATCTAAATCAAACCGATCATGTTCGAAGCGAATGGAAAAGTGGAATCGGAAGCGAATTTGAATTCGGTCTTTCACACTTCGGAGATCCATCAGTCATCACAGGAGGCCACAATAATGATTTGTTGAACGGGGGGTCTGCTACTGGTGTTGGAAGAAGACGTAACATGCAACAGTGGGAACAATATTGATGACTAATTTGGAAGTTTGAGCTTGAGATTGATTGATGAAGACTGTTGTAAACTCGTTGTACACAGAAATCAACAGATATTGTGTTCACCAATTTTCATATGTTGCTTAAATTCAGCTGACAATTGATCGGCCACCTGTTCAGTGGATCTTAACACTAGCTATAGCGTTGTTAATTCGTTCCTCGTTTATGTAGCTTTGCTACAATTAGTCTTGTGACCATAAAATGCATGTTTGTTTCACAGTTTGCACAACATGAATCGAAATTTTCCTAGAAGGGCCTAGTGGTGCCTCCCAAAAAATGACTTTCGACCTGGTCGAGTCATCCTGCACGTGGAACCCCCTTGTTCCTGGTGTTAATGGGGTTGTTGTAGAAAAGTATTTTCATCGCATTGTCGTCGAGAATCCTAAGGGCATGTCTGGACCACCGTAGCCTACCGACTTTCGCCAGATATGCGATTGGAATCTCTCCAAGCAGTGCATGTAGCTCATAAGTCATACGCCTCCACCACTCTCCGCTTTCAGTTTGTACTCCGCCAAATATCGTCTGGCTTCAACTGCTTAAAGAACTACCGAGTATTCTTCCATTATCTGCCATATAGGTGGTCTCGATCGACTGTATCGTATGCTGCTTTAAAAACAATAAAGATGTGATTCGTGGCTTATACTCCCGACATCTGATATGTCGAATGGTAAAAATATGGCGCGTGATTGCCCGAGCTCCATGAAGCCTGCATGGTAATTCAATGCGAAACCGTGTGATATCGGTAATAGTCGGTGTAACAAGATCTGGGAGAGTACTTTGTAGGCGGCTTTGCCAGCGTTATGCCTCTCCTTCCATCCAATCCTCTGGGAAATAACCCAGTGTAGGGCCGTTGCGTACATTTCATGGCCATATTTATATAGCTCTGCCGGTAGACGGTCCTTACCAGCGGCTTTATTTCTCGATTTCTCGTATAACTTCTTGGAGATCAGGTGGTGGAACATTACTATCTTCCATGGGCACTCCCAGGACTCAGGTTCCGTTCCGCCTCCTTTTGCAATATCATAACTACAAAGCCGTTGATATTTGTTTGGTTTTTGTAGGAGTAAAATAAGAACGGAATTATTTTTGAGAACATGTATATTGAATTTTTTCCCGGTTTTCAATTTCCAATCGTGAGAATTTCTGGAGGGGACCTGCAGAATTTTAGAAGGAGCCTGATCCCCTAGGCACCCCCTCTAGCTACGCCAATGAGGAACAGCCGTGGTTTGTTTCCGTGAGCACCGAGTCGTACCAGGTTGAACGCGGAGAAATCAATATCCAGAAATCAACCGCCTTAAAAGTTCAGACCGCATTCGCGTGGATAGCCGTGAAACAGAGAGAGACAGAGAGAGAGAGAGAGAGAGAGAGAGAGAGAGAGAGAGAGAGATTAAGAGGATCGAAAGATGCAGAGAACCAAGAGAACGAGAGACCACAAGAGGATCAAGAGAATGGGAGATCTAGAGGATCGAGAGAACGAGAGACCGGGAGATCGAGAGATCGGGAGATCGGGAGATCAAGAGATTGGGAGATCGAGAGATCAGGAGATTGAGAGATCGGAGATCGAGAGATCGAGAGATCAAGAGATCGGGAGATCGAGATCGGGAGATCGAGAGATCGGGAGATCGAGAGATCGGGAGATCGAGAGATCGGGAGATCGAGAGATCGGGAGATCGAGAGATCGGGAGATCGAGAGATCTAGAGATCTAGAGATCAGGAGATCGAGAGATCGGGAGATCGGGAGATCGGGAGATCGAGAGATCGGGAGATCGGGAGATCGGGAGATCGAACGATCGGGAGATCACGGGATCGGAAGTTCTAGAGATCGGAAGTTTGAGCGATCGGGAGATCGAGGGATCGAGAGATTGGGAGATCGAGATATCGGAAAATCGAGAAATCAAGAGATCGAGTGATGGGGAGATCGAGGGATCGAGAGATTGGGAGAACGAGTGATAGGGATTGGGAGATCGAGTGATAGGGATTGGGAGATCGAGTGATAGGTTCGAGAGATAGAGAGATCGAGGGATCGAGAGATCGGGAGATCGATAAATCTGGAGATCGAAAGATCGGGAGATTGAGAGATCGGGAGATCCAGAGATCGGGAATTCGAGAGATCGAAAGTTCGGGAGATCGAGTGATAGGGAGATCGAAGAGTCGAGAGATTAGGAGATCGAGGTATCGAGATTAGGAGATCAAGGTATCGAGAGATTAGGAGATCGAGAAATCGGGGGATCGAGATATCGAGAGATCGGGATGTCGAGATATTGACATTTAGAGATCGAGATTGAGAGATCGGGAGAGCGGGAGAGCGAAATATCGGGACTTCGGGAGAGCGAGAGATTGGGAGAGCGAGAGATGGAGAAAATTGGAGATCGAGAAATCAAGAGATTGAGAGTTTGAGAGTTCAAGAGATTGAAAGATCGGGAGATCTAGAGACCAAGAGATCGAGACATCGAGTTATTATGAGATCGAGAGATCCAAACAACGAGACATCGAGAGATCGTGGGATTGAGAGCTCGAAAGATCAAGAGATTGAGAGATCGGGAGATCGAAGATCAAGAGATCGAGAGATCAAGAGATCGAGAGATCAAGAGATCGAGAGATCAAGAGATCAAGAAATCAAGAGATCCAGACATCGAGACATCGAGAAATAGAGAGCACGAGAGTTTGAGAGCTCGAGATTTCGAGAGATCGAGAGATCTAGAGAATCGAGAGATCGAGTAGATCGAGAGATTGAGAGTATCGAAAGATCAAGAGGATCGAGAGAGAGCGAGAGGTTCGAGGGAATGAGAGGATCAATAAGAATGAGAGGATCGAGAGCAAGAAAATCGAGAGGCTCGAGATTATCGAGAGGAACGTGAGATCAGTAGAATTGAAAGGAACGGGAGATTGAGAGAATCGATAGGATCGAGAGACCGAGAGATTAAGAGTTCGGAAGGATCGAGAGATCGAGGGAGAATTTAAATGTTTAAAGGAAAGCCTTGAGCTTAAACGTCTTTTTAAGACTTGACCCTTCTTGATCGACAGACGTCGCACCGAGTGGCTGTTAGAGTACAGGACAATTACGGGGTTAGTGCAGCAATCCTACTGACTTCATCTAGCAGCACCGCCTAGTTGAGATTTGAACGTTCTCAATTTGTAGGTTGATTTGTAGGTTCTCAAACCCAATCCAATTCCAAATCGAATTGAAATTTAATCCAAATAAAAATAAATGCAATCTTGATCCAATCCAAACCAAATCATAATCCAGGATAATTGCCAAATTGCCGGATTACAGAAAATTTGCAAAGTGCTGTACTTCAATGTTACATGATTACAATTGTCGTATCGTTTCCATCTTCCCTTAATCGGCGGTAGGTTTCCCTCTCGTGCAATGACTGAAATTTTTACCTTAAATCTATAAGTTCTACTACAGTAATGTTCTGATTTTGTCAGCCCCATGTTGAATTTTGGGCTGACAAAATGAGGAAACTGCCGAAATCGGGAAATTTTTTTACGAATTTTTTTTCAAAATTCAAGACTTAAGACCTTGCAATATCGAAGACTTCTTTAAAAAATAAATTTTAACCCTCAATTAGTCAACCGAAAGCTCAATGAACCGGGCACCGCACACTGGTCCAAAACCTTTTTTGGTGCGCATTAGCTATGAGCGGGAAAACTTGGTTATAGGTTTATGGAATCTTTGGAAGAGTTTCTTGCAATTAAATATTCTAACGTCTAGCGGAATTCAAATTTTGATTAATCCCCCTAATAGTGCAATAAAACATTTATTTTTCTTCAGTTTCAATATAACACATTGATGTGTTCTGCAAAGTTTTACAGTATATTATTACAAGAAATTTTGCAGAAGACAGTAACCTTCTATCTCCTCAGCAAATATAGAAAAATCCTATTTCTTGTAAATGAAAAATTGTTAAAATCAGTTTTTCTATTTTAGCTGTTTTTGTAGTTGCTTTATGACTTTTTTCAGTTTCACAAAGTTGTATAAATAGTAAAAATACACAACATTGCTGAATGTAGTATACCTCTATCTTTGCTTGTTTAGGAACTATAGAACTTTTACTATAAAAATACCCTAATTTTGACCCCAAATTACTCGCAAGAAGGCATCATTTTATTCAAAAACTCTTCCCAGAGAATCAGAATAGTTTCAAGCAGGCTGAAAAGTTTTATGAATCACGTTTAAAAGCACACAAGTTAAACAAAATTTAGAGGCTGACAAAATCGGGATAAAATCGGGGGTAGACAATATCGGAACATTACTGTATTTCGCCTAGCAGCCTGGAGGAGAAGTTGGGATCGAAACCGGCTATTTATTTATAATCCATCTGACAATTTGTATTAATGAATAGTACCTATATGATATAATTTTTAAATATTTAATCTTTTCACTCGGTTAGCAAATTGGGATGCAGACATTCCAAACTCGAACGCAGATTCCACAGTAAGTAAACATGCGTACCATCGCAACCATAGGCTGGTTGTAACCATAGCGTGTTCGATAAAATACTGGCTGCATTAATGATCACTGTCTCAAGGTTCTTCCTGATGCTCGAAAATCAGGCAGGGATAAAAGAGATGGGCAATCAATATCGTCAGCGAGCATTTTAACTACGAAAGTGGCTTGCTGCATTTTTCGTCTTCGAGCGAGCGTTTCGAGACTAAGCAGTTGACATTATCGGATCTGTTGAACGATGAAAGGTCATGACGTGCATTTTGCGGTACTGATAACAAGTTTGTTCAGCTGACACCAATTGACGAACACGTTTAGCAATATTTGCAGATGGAGGCAGTCCTCGATAGAGCGCACCACTACGTAGACTTTCAAATCATCGGCGTAAATAAGTTTGCATCTATAACCAAGCGAGAATGCGACATCGTTGAAGAAAACGACGAACAAAAGTGGTCTTAAATTACTCCCTTGCGGAACTCCTGATTTATTAACAAACGGTGAAGACGGTAAACGTGTTTGACATAAAGCGTTCTTTCAGTCAGATAGGATGGAAGCCACGACACCAATCTGATCGAGGCTCTCCCGTTCGCAACAATTTAGGGAGTAACACTTTGTGATCAATTTTGTCGAAAGTCGCTTTCAAATCCGTATAGATGACATCTAATCCTCCGTGATCGGACATGTAATTTTCAACCGGAGTGATCGGTTGAAAATGGCAGCTAACGGCTCAGTAAAAGAACTAGCACAGCGACAAAAAACAACAGTCGGGGTTCCATCCGGTCCAGGAACGTACGAGCTTTTTAACTTTTTTGAGGCATCGACAACCATGGCGGGCGAAAATTCAAACGTATCCAGGTCTACACAATACACTGAGACATTAGACGCGGCAAGTTCGGCGTCTGCATCGAACGATTGTTTGGCTTGAAAGACAGAAGCAAAATGTATGCTATATTCGCTGGAGTTAAATACGACAAGCCATTAGGAAGAGTACCGCTCTCGCCTTTGCGCCATGCAAGGCAGGGTTGATTGTAATCGCCGAACACAAGGACAGTGTTACTTAGAGAGGCCCTGTTGCAGAGTTCGCGGACGGTGCTAATGTGCTCTTCTATTAAATCAACGGATCGGTTTTTCTCGGGAGGAATGTAAATATTGCACATGAGGAAATGATGCTGTCATTTAACAGAGTCTCCGTCAGCATGATTACGTCGTAGCTATAATCGAAAGATGCCAGAAAGATATCGTCAAGTTTGTTCCTCAATTCTCTTACATTCTGATAATAAAACCAGAGGGCAGCATTGGTAACGGGTTATAATTGGCTGCCATTATGGTTTGGTTCGATCCAAGGGTTCCTCAGCTCGGGTAAAGAGGAATGTTATACAAACTTAATAAGCGTAGCTTCAATGACCCTCCCTTACCTAATTTTCCACTTTTTCCCCTTCGCGCCTTGTCTTTCTTGAGATACACGTTTGTTTCATTGCTTCCTTCTACCGTTCCCTCCGTCATTTACAAACTGTTTAAAAAAAATTCCTGACCTCATAACAAAGGTCAAACCAAAAACACGAGGTCGGATTACGTTTTTTACTGAAAATAAACATTTAAGCAAGGTTTTCCAACTGTCTTACTCGCTAAGCCCCACGATAGCAGTCATCCATTTCGACGAAAGCGATAAGTGCCCACCCGATTTGCATGCTTATCCGAGTGTTCCGTTTTGCTTTGGGCGCAATTAAAATATCGTTAGACTTCTCGAGCTTCTTTTAGAAGCTCGTCAGAAATGCTGATGCAGGAAGTCGAGATAAAACAAACCTCCCCATCACACCCGCGTGGGTACATTTTTTGTTTTCGAAAATATGCTCAACCTAGCTCGTCCGTCAATATCGCTTTGCAAAGCAGCAAAACATAAACATGAAGCCGTCATGCAAAATCATGCTAATTAGCTCTCATTACACTTTAAAAATATTTTCGTTGCAAAAAACTCACACACACCTACCGAACCGACGTACGGAGGCCCTGCGCCGCTGCGGGATGGAATGTTTCTGTCAGTAATCGGTCTGGTTAGGCATTCACCACAAGCCGCCCGGCACGGCGCGGCGCGGCGGTGGCAACCATCAGACCGCACCGCAGTGTCAGTGAATCAATTTAAATAAATACTCGAATAAAAAGTTGTTTATTTGAAGTTTCCTCACCTGAAGTTGCCAACGCAACGGCAAAGCGGTGAACCGCTCATAACTTATCTGCTATCATTCCTAGTAGGCAGTGAGTCGTCACCGCTGCAGGCAAATCATACCGCGCGCTTGAGCTTTTTGTTTGGTTAAACAGCCTACTAGGCGGTAGATAAGACCCCCAATCAGCTCCGGACGAGACGAGAATGAAGGCAATTACAGCAATCCACTGCTCGGTGCGCAGAACCGATTGGTAACAATTTGCATGACATTAGAACTGCTCTACTCTAGGATAGTTGGAGGCGCTCACTTCTCGACGGCGTCGTCGTCGTCGACACAAACGGAACTGTTCGTCCGTCCGTCTGGGAGGTGATTAACGTGCGTCACTTTGCATGCACCATTATGCGGAGACGAAGCGCCGAACCGTCGGGAAATAATTATAGCCCTGTGAAGTTTTTTGAAGTTCCCCATCAGGGTGCTGATAATGATCTCGTGATGTCGCATAATTACCACCCAAGACTGCGCGAGGGTTCCGTTTGTTGTTGCGTTTTTTTTGTGCACGGTCTACCTTTCCCAATTGAGAAAAAAGCGCGCAAACGAGGAGTAAATAATACGTGAAAGATCGTGTCCCTTGATCGTGCTCAAGAAATTCAAATGAGAAATGATAAAAAAAAAGTTGGTCCCCCTTGGAACAGAAGGGACCGGAGAAAAAAACCTCCAATTAACACCAATCGGTCATTTGCTTCGGGAGCTCTGTAATTAACATGCTGGTAATCAGAGTGACATTTTCTTCGGCGGCGAAGGACCTATCAAGCGTTGAGCGCATCCCAGCGGCGTCTGCCGGTTTGTGGTTTGCGGTCGTGGCACGCGTTACACTGAACATAGAACGCTCGCCGACTGGCCCCGGTTCAAGGCAGGTGGAGGTAACCTGCAAAATGTTTAAACAAATATAATAAACTAACAGTTCGAAATTGCAGTCATCAATTATCAACCACTTAATTTCAACCCCGGTCTTCGGTAGCGTCAGTGAGTGAAAGAGAGAGAAAAAACGACAGAAATGAAGAGGAAAAAAACTGAAGCAAAATGTATACGGAAGCGAACGAACTGAAGCCGAGATAAACAACTGTGACGCATAAAAAATAATTGCTTGTACTATTTGACAATTTTCATTCCTATTTTCTCACTTCCAGCGCGTTTATCATTGTCGTTTTTAAAAACACATAAAATTTGTCACAGCCGAGCTACACGGTTGCTGCCGGGAGCCCCGGAGCCGGAAAAGGCAAGGCAAACGAGAGAAGTCGCGCGAAAGAACGTCTGGCGGCGCGCGGTGTAGGTACGGAAAACCGGTGACCGAGCGAACAGCAAGCAGACCATTCGTCGTCGTCGTCGTTTTGGGGTCGCTACTCGGATTCCGCTTGGACTCGGACATCTTATTAGATCAAACGGTGACGATAACAAGGAAGGTTTTGTTCGCTAACCGGATAGCTTCCTGTAATTGTTTCCCTTGATTATCGACTGGAAAAGGTGGTTGACAACCGGCAATACACCTGGGAATTCTAATTTTATCGAATACTTTTTAGTTTACTATTTTTTAATCATAATATGTTGACTAATGTATCATTATTTGATTATTTGAATCCAATCTTAGTTCCTTATCAGTTAGTCGCACGAGAGCATCCGTATTTTCAATTATTTCAATTATTTTCAATAGGGTTTAATATTTTTCCAAAGTAAAAAGTCCTTGTGGGGCACAGATGAGTGTGTGAACTTGGAGTGGACAGCGTCACCACTTGTCAAGCTTCCAAATGACATTCATGCGTTTATCAAAGCAGGCAGGGTTATTCACCGTTGACCGCGCGACCGGCCTAACCTTCTGATCTTTAAATACGCGAACGTAAAAAAAGCTTTATAACAAACTTGGAAAATCTCTCAATCGATCGGTGTTGTTTTTTAGAATATTTCATTTTAAAAGATTGGAGCAAGCACGCCGTGTATTTTAAAATTATCTAAAGAATTTTAATTCGGGTGCTAAACGGGGGCTCGCACAAGGAGGCGTTGTAGTTTGTGGCATTCAAAATGCTTTGTCTGAATGCGATTTGCCCGCATATTACAAGACGAGTCATTTAAAACTTTGCAATGCAACTGTTCGTCGAGCACGAGTTCTACAGGACACATTACTCAGACGTTCTGCCAGAACGACTTACTTTACTTAACTTGAATGGCCGACGATCCATATTAGCAGATCCTAGCCGAAAGTTTTACTGATTTCCAGGATTCTCGGTTTTAGGCTGCCAGTCTCCAGTCACCATGCACTCCTGCTGCGCATGCAGCAGGTCCTCGATCGCACACAACCAACGTGTACGTGGTCTACCTCAAAGCCGACAACCTCGCCCGAGTGCTGAACACTATTTTCGCTGATCTTTCTTCTGGCATTCGGGCTACATGTCCAGCCGACTGTAACCGCCGGCACCTGATAAGCTTCAAAATGTCATCATATCTGTACACCTCGTACAACTCGTGGTTCAAGCGTCTACGCCATTCGCCGTTTTCCATCTTGCCGCCAAGCATTGATACGCCGAACTGCTTTTCTCAACGTCCACCACTCATGACCGTAGAGGGTCACCGGGAATATTCAAAATAGCTAATTTTGTACGCGTCCGCAAAATTCGTGACTTCAGCTTGCTACGGAGTGCGGAGAAAACCCTATTTGCAGCAGCAATACGTTTCTTCACATCTCAAGTGACGTCATTGTCGCATGTCACCAGAGTTCCCAGATGTGTGAATTCGTCGACATCCTCGTACCGTTCCCCATCTATTTCCGCCTCAGATCCAACATCAAGCATACTTCCACGCTCCCTGCCAGCAACCATGTACTTCGTTTTGGCAGTGTTTATGATCAGTCCGATTCTCGCAGATTTTCTTTTTAGGCATATTCGTATCGCCCCTTCAAGTGCTGGATTAAACAGTAGGTTAGAGAGTGCATCGCCTTGTTTAACGTCTCGAATGCATCTGATATTTCACCAGCTATTCTGACGCATGATTTTGATTTGTCTAGCGTTGTACAACACAGTTTTATTAGCTTGGTCGGAAAGCCGTGTTCGAGCATTATCAACCATAATTCACTTCTTTTCACTGAATCGTACGCTGCCTCAAAATCCACAAATAGCTGATGAGTCCGCAAATTGTAGTCCCGAAATCTGTCAAAGATTTGACGCAAGGTGAAAATTTGATCCGTAGTCGATCTTTCTCCTCGAAAACCACAGTGGTAATCGTCGACAAAGGATTCTGCTAACGGTCTCAATCTGTTCAATAAAATACGAAAGAGTACCTTATAGGGGGCATTTAGAAGTGTTATGCCTCGATAGTTACTACAATCGAGTCGGTGTCCCTTCTTGTATATCAAACCAGACTGAAGGCATTTCTAATTGGTCCTCCGGCGACACTCTGGGGTTGGTTGCGGGCCATGCAAACCAGCACCACTAAAAAGCAACAACCAACGAACGACATAAGTAGTAATTTAGATCGAAACAACCGGCAAAGACTCAGGCGACAAATGCTGCGCAACCCATCAGAATGTGGAGCGACACAAACGGAAGCGGAGACAGCAAGCCCGACTGTTCCAGGGGAAGAAATGCCACCAGGAGGAGAAGGAGTACGAAGAACTCGAGCAGCTGTACCGCTTTCACGACGCGCGGGAGTTCTATCAGAGATTCAATGAATGTCGCAAAGGCTTTGTGCGAATATGCAGAAATGTGTGACCGAAATGTGCAGATATAAAGATGATCGTTCGGCGACCGAAAGGTGGAAGCAACACTACGATGAACACCTGAATGGCGTGCAGGCGGAAGGCTATGATCGTGGATGTAGTGATTTTATTGGTGCAGCAACGGGGATGTGCCATCCGCATCGATAAGCGAAGTTAAAGAAGCCATCAGCTGGCTGAAGAAAAACAAAGCTGCAAGGAAGGCTGGCATTGAAGCGGAACTTATCAAAAATGGACCCGGACAAGTTGGCCAGCTGTTTGTATCAACTAATTGTTAAGCTTTGAGATACGGGACGACTACCGGAGGAGTGGTAAGACTGGATTGTTTCGCCTATCTACAAGAAAAGGGACAAAGTGCTGTCCCAAATCATCTTCCATCGATTGTCACCAATAGCCAATAAATTCGCGAGAAGTTATCGGCTACCTGGACGGTCGGTCTACAACGGACCAAATCTTCACCCACGGACCGAAGCCCCACGCATCTCCAGTTTCAAAGCCGCATATGATAGTGTAAATCGACAAGAGGTATGGAAAATTTTGAACGAAAATGGCTATCCAGGGAAGCATGCTAGACTTATCATGGCTACGATGGATGGGATCCAGTGCTGTGTGAGAATTTCGGGTGGTTTATTGGTCCCATTCGAATCTCGCAAGGGACTTCGACAAGGGAATGCTGCCTTTGCTACCTGCTATTCAACATTGCGCTTGTAGATGTAATAAGACGAGCGGTGATCGCCATGCGGGGAACGATTTTCAATAAATCTAGTCATTTTATCTGCTTTGCCGATGACGTGGACGCCGTCGTAGAACATTTGGAGCGACCAACGAGCTGGGAGCGGACTTCGTAGTGTTGGGCAAAATGCAGGATCGCGTAATGGACTGGAAAGCGATCAATGAGAGGATGTGTGTGTGTTGAGAATAAAAGGCCTTTTCTTCAACTACACCATCATAAACGTATATTGTCCACAGGAAGGTAGACCCGACGACGAGAAGGAAGGGATCTCTGCGCAGCTGGAGATAACGTACGACAGCTGCTCACCACGGGACATCAAGATCGTAATCGGGGATATGAGCGCCCATAACCTGTACATCGACACGAACGAACACGGGGAGCGATGCATCAACTTTGCGGCTTCCCGAGGCTTGGTAATCAAAAGCACCTTCTTTCCCACAAAGATATCCACAAGGCCACCTGGAGATCACTTGACCAACGAAACTCGAACCAAATCGACCATATTCTCATCGAGGGCCGGTTTTTCTCGAACATCAACAACGTACGCTCCCTAGGAAGTGCGGATATTGACTCGGACTACCTGACTACCTAGTAGCAGTACATGTGCGCTCAAAACTATCGACGGTTTATACCTCGCGACAAAGTCGCCCTCCTCTGCTAAGCATTCGGCAACTAGACAACCCGCGAACTTCCGAAAACTACACCCGTGTACTGGATGAAGCTCTGCCTTCCTCTGTGGAGCTAGATGCTTCGACTCTCGAAAATGGATGGAGCAGGATGCGTTCGGCCGTCAACGAGGCCGCAACCGCGGTGCTAGGTATGATCGTGAGGAGCTAGAACAACTATCTCGGGCTAATGACATCCGCTTGGTTCACCAGAAGGTGAACCAAAATCGCAAGACCCACACACCAAAACCTGACATGTGTAGGGACGAGGGAGAGGATTTAATCACAAACGAGCGCGAGGTGGTCGACAGGTGGAAGCAGTATTTCGATGAGCACCTCAACGGCGTTATAGCAGTAGGAGACGCAATGGAAGTTAACCACGGAGTACCTGCAAACGACAACAGCGTAAAGAGATCCGGCGAATTTTGTTGCTTTGTCTATCCCCAAGAAAGAGCAAGAAAGAGAAAGAGCAAGAGAGGCTTTATGGAGGCCTGTGCTACTACGGATCAAATTTTTACTCTCCGACAAATCCTCCAGAAATTTCGAGAGTACAACGTGCCCACGCATCATATTTTCGTGGATTTCAGAGCAGCATACGATATCGTTGAACGTGAACAGCTATGGCAGATAATGCTCGAGTACGGTTTTCCGGACAAACTGGCGCGGCTGATCAAAACTACTCCGGAGCGAGTGATGTGCTACGTGCGCGTTTCCGGGACACTCTCAAGTCCTTTCGAATCGCGCAGTCCTTCAATATCGCTATTGAAGGTGTGATCCGGCGAGCGGGCATCGAAACGAGATGAAAGATCTTCAGCAAGAGTAGCCAACTAGCCTAGCCTTTGCAGACGACCTCGGCATCATTTCTAGAAACCGTGGGACGGCGGAGGCAATCTACACCAGACTAAAAACGGAGGCTAGGAGGATGGGGTTACAAATTAATGCGTCGAAAACCAAATATATGGTAGGAAAAGGCCGTTTTTGAACGAAAGGTGTTGCGGACTATTTTTGGCGGAGTACAAACGGAAAGCGGAGAGTGGCGTAGACGTTTGAACCACGAGCTACAGGCACTGCTTGGAGAGATTCTCATCGTACACCTGGCGAAAGTTGGGAGACTATAGTGGGCCGGCCACGTCGCAAGGATGCCGGACGGCTGTGTAGTGAAATCCGTTCTCTTCAAGAACCCCACCGGTATCAGGAATAGAGGGGCTCAACGTGCTAGATGGTGCGACCAGGTTGAAGCCGACTTGCGTGTGTTGAGTCGCGCAACGAATTGGCGACGAGTAGCCCAGGACCGAGTACAATGGAGAGGAATTCTTAATACGGCAAGAGCCACCTCGGCTCTTGGCTGACTAAATGTAAGTGGATGGTGGGTCTATAAGGGACTCAATCTTTACCCACGGACGGAGCCCCACGCATCTCCTGTTCATTGATTTCAAAGCCGCATATATTAGTGTAAATCGACAACCGTTATGGAAAATTCTAAACAAAAATGGCTATCCAGGGAAGCATGCTAGACTTATCATGGCTACAATGGAAGGGTTCGTGTGCTGTGAATTTCGGGTGGATGTCTTACAATCCATTCCAATCTCGCTGGGGACTTCGACAAGGAGATGTTCTTTCCTGGCTGCTATTCAACATTGCACTTGAAACTGTTGTAAAACATGCGGCAATCGACATCCAGGGAACGTTTTTTATAAATCCAGTCAATTTATCTGTTTTGTCGACGTCATGAACGCTGTCGGCAGAAAGTTTGTGATACGTCTATAACGAGCTAAATACTTGTGGGCAGGAACGAGTGCGACAAAGTCCGATTAAGTAATACCCAACTGATACTTTCCACAAAATTCTTGTTAGTAACATCTTGTTGTAAGTTGTAAGTCTTGTTGTAAAATAAAAAGAAGATTTGTTTCACCAGTGAAATAAATAAACTTTTCGAAAATTCAAGAACGATTGATTTTTTACCACTGTGACAGTTGCCACCCACTCCAGTGACCGCACTCATTCCTGGCCTACTATGCCTCACGTGCGTACATTATAAGCGCAGTCATATTTTGGGAAAAAAATAAAATTACGAGGTACCTGGTAACAGGTACCTCGTGTTCTGCTCAGAGGGAAACACCACGATGGAATCGTCGTCATATCGTTATTAATTTGAATAGCTTCTTCACTTCTGCTGGCGGCGGCTGACGGTGGCAGCAGAAGGGTTTTGCCGGTCGTCCGACGAGGCCAGAAATTGAATATAAAGATTCATATCAGCATAAAAGCAACTGTCATGTCAAAACTGAACGCAAAAGCACGAAAAAAAACAGACTTTTCAACTGACCCACGACAAGAAAAACTGTAACCGGCGCACGGTTGGGGCGAGATTTTCCTTTTTTTTTCGCCTCGCTCACCTAATTGGTAGTTCACTAATTAGTATGAGTATGGGTATTCAGATTGGAATCGCGTTTTTTGTGCTGTTTTTTAAACATTTGTTTTTCTCTCCTTAACGAACTTGAGTTATTCATAAACCGTCTAATTGTTATTTGGAGTTAAAATATGGGGATATATTCGTGAGCGCCCCGTTATACGTTTAGCACTACGCGTCGTGATGGATATGTGCTGCTCTTTGTTTTGACAGCTCGTAGTTAGCCGTTTCCGTTGCGCCCAAAAGACCTGTCCGGCCGAGCTGCTGCTGCTGATTACCATCAAGCGTATAGCCTCAATTTTTACTCCAGTTTTAAACCGAGATATAATTCGTTTACAAATTCAAATTTTCGGTCCTGCCCCAGCCGGTAATCATTATATCGTCATCATCAACTTCTTCTCGAAGTGTATACATCAATCAAGCAGATTGGATGAAAATTACCTTCGCTATTTCCATCGGATCTAAACGTGGGGCCAAAACGTGGCGAGGGGACGACAAAAGGCAGCCGCAATCTAGTGAGCGGAACTACTACACCGCTCATAATATGGCCGGCCTACTTGAACTGGAGCTGAGTAGCGTTAAGAAAATTGCCAATTTTCTCTCCCAAATCCGATTATTTGAATATAGGGAAACGACGAACCCATCATAGCAGCCCACAGGTAAACATCAGCAAGCAACCTTGTCGCTTTCAAGGTTGCTTTGTGGTGGAGTCACTCGTCTTACTTCGCTTTTCGTCTTCGGTTCAATGACGACGGAGTCAGTAGCGTTCGGTTCGAGTCGAGGAATGTTAAAAGGAAGACACGGGAGTGCGAGAGCTACAGTACGAGCGAGACAGAGAGAGAGAGACGGCAAAAAACGGTGTTAACGTCCATTGTTGGCGGTAATTATGGATAATTTTTAACTTCCTGGCTTGCTCGATTAAACCGATACCGAGGCCTGGCGGGCTGCCTCTGTCCGTCGCTGGCTTACTACCGAATCGTAGGGAAAAGAAACATCAATGCGAGTTAAAAATAAACGAAAAATGACGATCTACTAGTGGACGGCAACCTGTGCTGTGACAGGGCGAGGAACAGATCTTAGCGCGGTAAGTGTGAGAAAATTGGGACCAAACAGATTTTTTCGCTCGTGCTGGGCTCTGAACTCGTTTGGGAATTTTGACAGTACACAGTAGTTAGTGGAAGACGCATTTTTTCGCGGAGTTATTTGCTCACCTGTTGATGTGACTGCGCAAAACCGTTGCCTAGCAACATAAGCTAGTTCGTTTGTTCGAGAAGTGAGAACGCAAATATTTTTTCCAATCTCTAAATAACCCAATATTTGAACGAAACTTCAATTAATTTGAAGTAAAATAAAATGAAATGTTGGCCGCCGGCTGTACCCGCATTGTGCATTACTCCATAAAAATAAATAAACCCCTTCCCAAGCAATTCGACGATCATCAAACCGGGATTCCCAGGGCATAAAAATAACAATAATCACCGCATAATATATGCACCCTTTTTTCACGTTGCTCTTTTCAAGTAAAGTCCCCACAAATTTTCAATTCCGGTTGACTTTCTTCGGCTTCCCTCGTTTGATTGTTGATCTTGTCAACGCTGCGCTGCTTGCCAACCCGTGCACCCGTGCTGTCCGTGCAATCCGCCATCAGAGAGTCCATCTTCATCGCAGTAACCTGACAGTCAACAACCACAAAGCACTACAACCTACTACGATTTGCAAGCCTCCCCAACACTTTCAAAGGCAAGCGAAGAAAAAAAATGATTACCCTGATACAATTTAATAAAATAAACGATTTCCCCAGTGCATGCCCATCCATGCGACATCGGAGGTGAAGTCAGTTCGCAAGTTTGTCGTCTTTACACACTTGAGCTGTGAGTTGATTGAAAACACCAGCCGGCAGCAAAGCCGGCTCCGGAATTTGCTAAATAAATCATAGACTTACCCCTTCACCGGTTTTTTTTCTTTCACTTAGTTTTTTACCCTTCCAAGAGGTAAAGCAACCCTTCGGAAAAGTTGCTTCCTATTCTCTCCGCATGTGACACACACGCCTAATCGACCTGCCAGCCTACTATGACTCTGTGCTGTGCTCTATGACGACGACGACGACAACCGCCGCACGCGACTATGGGAAATTCGAAACTTCAGAAATGCCGGCATCCGAAAGGGTTACCCCTTGAGCAAAACAAATCTGTTCGAGGTCCCCTTCCCGGCTCCGAAACCGGCAACCGGTGACGATGTCAACAAGAGGGAAACGATTTTAGAACGATTATTTGATTGACCTAATGATGATTTATAAGGAGTTTATGGTTCTTCTTTTCACTAAGTTCCATCTTTACCGAGAAAGACTTCCGATTAAGATCAGTCCTCAGTCTTCACGATCCCGACCCAAATATGCTGCGGAACAGGGGCTTGTTTTGACAGCCTCTTGCTGAGCAAAAGATAACAAATTAAATATCTATAGTTGACAACTTTACCTTGCTCTTCCGACTTGTCGTAGGGCGGTGATTCGTCCGGTGCCGAGTTGCTTCCACCGCCGCCAGCGGTGGCGTAAAATTGCCGATACAGCGGATGCCGCGCAGCGGAGTTGGCTTTGAATTTGGACATCGTAAAATCCAGTGCCTGCTGAGCCGCGACGACGGCAGACGGCGGCGTCGGTGCGGCTGATTTTGGTGCAGGTTCGATTTCGGTGCCGCGGATGACTCGAACGTCTGTTGGCGTCCTCTTCTGTGACTTAGGCTTAGCTGGTTCTTGGTGGTAGGGTTGCTGGTAGAAGCACTGACTGAACGGGTGGTCTAATGCCACTGCATGCGCACTCCGCCGGGCAACCAAAAGCGGCATAATCAATCAACCGGATTGATGCGGTTTGCCACTGGACTCTGGTCGGGCCGCGGTCTGTCTGTCTAGTCGCTAAGAGGATTCGATGATTCTCAGTGATTATGTTTTTGCACCTGAGTCTGAGTCATGTTTTTGCACGCGTTTCAAAAACCTTCGCTAGTTTTTTATTATCTGAAAGTTAGAGCAGAAAATTACCATTAATATTTTATGTATTGTAAAGTTTTGAGCTGAAGCGTTTGATTTTTCGTCCTACGAATAGTGGAACTTCAGTTTAGAATTTCGATTCAACTGTTTAATTTTTGTTGATGTTTTAAACAGTTGAATCTTGATGTTTTGTCTTTCATTTCATGCTTTATTTCATGGAATTTTTGATTTTTGATTTTCCATTTCTCATTTTTCATTTTTCATTTTTAATTTAATAAATTTAAATTTAATTTTTTTTCGAAAACAGATACTGAGGAAGCCTGCAAGTCGTAGGCGAAATACGTATCTGTCATTGAATAAAATACACATAGTAGAATTAAATTGGATAAGTTTTCTTATTTTTTATTTTTAGGTTTTAATTTTTAATTTTTAATTTTTAATTTTTAATTTTTAATTTTTAATTTTTAATTTTTAATTTTTAATTTTTAATTTTTAATTTTTAATTTTTAATTTTTAATTTTTAATTTTTAATTTTTAATTTTTAATTTTTAATTTTTAATTTTTAATTTTTAATTTTTAATTTTTAATTTTTAATTTTTAATTTTTAATTTTTAATTTTTAATTTTTAATTTTTAATTTTTAATTTTTAATTTTTCATTTTTCATTTTTCATTTTTCATTTTTCATTTTTCATTTTTCATTTTTCATTTTTCATTTTTCATTTTTCATTTTTCATTTTTCATTTTTCATTTTTCATTTTTCATTTTTCATTTTTCATTTTTCATTTTTCATTTTTCATTTTGTCTCTCACCTTTCGTCATTCGTTTTTCGTCTTTTGTCTTTTGTCTTTTGTCTTTTGTCTTTTGTCTTTTGTCTTTTGTCTTTTGCCTTTTATCTTTTGTTTTTTGTTTTTTGCCTTTTGTCTTTTCATCTTTTCGTCTTTTCGTCTTTTCGTCTTTTCGTCTTTTCGTCTTTTCGTCTTTTCGTCTTTTCGTCTTTTCGTCTTTTCGTCTTTTCGTCTTTTCGTCTTTTCGTCTTTTCGTCTTTTCGTCTTTTCGTCTTTTCGTCTTTTCGTCTTTTCGTCTTTTCGTCTTTTCGTCTTTTCGTCTTTTCGTCTTTTCGTCTTTTCGTCTTTTCGTCTTTTCGTCTTTTCGTCTTTTCGTCTTTTCGTCTTTTCGTCTTTTCGTCTTTTCGTCTTTTCGTCTTTTCGTCTTTTCGTCTTTTCGTCTTTTCGTCTTTTCGTCTTTTCGTCTTTTCGTCTTTTCGTCTTTTCGTCTTTCCGTCTTTTCGTCTTTTCGTCTTTTCGTCTTTTCGTCTTTTCGTCTTTTCGTCTTTTCGTCTTTTCGTCTTTTCGTCTTTTCGTCTTTTCGTCTTTTCGTCTTTTCGTCTTTTCGTCTTTTCGTCTTTTCGTCTTTTCGTCTTTTCGTCTTTTCGTCTTTTCGTCTTTTCGTCTTTTCGTCTTTTCGTCTTTTGTCTTTTGTCTTTTGTCTTTTGTCTTTTGTCTTTTGTCTTTTGTCTTTTGTCTTTTGTCTTTTGTCTTTTGTCTTTTGTCTTTTGTCTTTTGTCTTTTGTCTTTTGTCTTTTGTCTTTTGTCTTTTGTCTTTTGTCTTTTGTCTTTTGTCTTCTGTTTTTCGTCTTCTGTCTGTCTTCTGCCTTCAAAATTCTGTCTTTTGTCTTCTGTCTTCGATTTCCGTTTTTCTGTTTTTCCGTATTTCTGTTTTTCTGTTTTTCTTTTCCCTCTTTATTTCTGTTTTTCCGTTTTTATGTTCTTCTGTTTTTCTGTTTTTCTGTTTTTCTGTTTTTCCGTTTTTCCGTTTTTCCGTTTTTCTGTTTTTCTGTTTTTCTGTTTTTCCGTTTTTCAGTTTTTCAGTTTTTCAGTTTTTCAGTTTTTCAGTTTTTTAGTTTTTCAGTTTTTCAGTTTTTCAGTTTTTCAGTTTTTCAGTTTTTCAGTTTTTCAGTTTTTCAGTTTTTTAGTTTTTCAGTTTTTCAGTTTTTCAGTTTTTCAGTTTTTCAGTTTTTCAGTTTTTCAGTTTTTCTGTTTTTCTGTTTTTCTGTTTTTCTGTTTTTCTGTTTTTCTGTTTTTCTGTTTTTCTGTTTTTCTGTTTTTCTGTTTTTCTGTTTTTCTGTTTTTCTGTTTTTCTGTTTTTCTGTTTTTCTGTTTTTCTGTTTTTCTGTTTTTCTGTTTTTCTGTTTTTCTGTTTTTCTGTTTTTCTGTTTTTCTGTTTTTCTGTTTTTCTGTTTTTCTGTTTTTCTGTTTTTCTGTTTTTCTGTTTTTCTATTTTTCTGTTTTTCTGTTTTTCTGTTTTTCTGTTTTTCTGTTTTTCTGTTTTTCTGTTTTTCTGTTTTTCTGTTTTTCTGTTTTTCTGTTTTTCTGTTTTTCTGTTTTTCTGTTTTTCTGTTTTTCTGTTTTTCTGTTTTTCTATTTTTCTATTTTTCTGTTTTTCTGTTTTTCTGTTTTTCTGTTTTTCTGTTTTTCTGTTTTTCTGTTTTTCTGTTTTTCTGTTTTTCTGTTTTTCTGTTTTTCTGTTTTTCTGTTTTTCTGTTTTTCTGTTTTTCTGTTTTTCTGTTTTTCTGTTTTTCTGTTTTTCTGTTTTTCTGTTTTTCTGTTTTTCTGTTTTTCTGTTTTTCTGTTTTTCTGTTTTTCTGTTTTTCTGTTTTTCTGTTTTTCTGTTTTTCTGTTTTTCTGTTTTTCTGTTTTTCTGTTTTTCTGTTTTTCTGTTTTTCTGTTTTTCTGTTTTTCTGTTTTTCTGTTTTTCTGTTTTTCTGTTTTTCTGTTTTTCTGTTTTTCTGTTTTTCTGTTTTTCTGTTTTTCTGTTTTCTGTTTTCTGTTTTCTGTTTTCTGTTTTCTGTTTTCTGTTTTCTGTTTTCTGTTTTCTGTTTTCTGTTTTCTGTTTTCTGTTTTCTGTTTTCTGTTTTCTGTTTTCTGTTTTCTGTTTTCTGTTTTCTGTTTTCTGTTTTCTGTTTTCTGTTTTCTGTTTTCTGTTTTCTGTTTTCTGTTTTCTGTTTTCTGTTTTCTGTTTTCTGTTTTCTGTTTTCTGTTTTCTGTTTTCTGTTTTCTGTTTTCTGCTTCTACTTTATAACTTTTTCTCTTTTTATTTTTTACTTTTTACTTTTTACTTTTTACTTTTTACTTTTTACTTTTTACTTTTTACTTTTTACTTTTTACTTTTTACTTTTTACTTTTTACTTTTTACTTTTTACTTTTTACTTTTTACTTTTTACTTTTTACTTTTTACTTTTTACTTTTTACTTTTTACTTTTTACTTTTTACTTTTTACTTTTTACTTTTTACTTTTTACTTTTTACTTTTTACTTTTTACTTTTTACTTTTTACTTTTTACTTTTTACTTTTTACTTTTTACTTTTTACTTTTTACTTTTTACTTTTTACTTTTTACTTTTTACTTTTTACTTTTTACTTTTTACTTTTTACTTTTTACTTTTTACTTTTTACTTTTTACTTTTTACTTTTTACTTGTTACTTTTTACTTTTTACTTTTTACTTTTTACTTTTTACTTTTTACTTTTTACTTTTTACTTTTTACTTTTTACTTTTTACTTTTTACTTTTTACTTTTTACTTTTTACTTTTTACTTTTTACTTATTACTTTTACTGCTAAGCTCAAGCTTTTATTCTGAAAGCTTGAATAAAAATGTTGCAATTCTAATTTTCAAACCTAAAAAACATTCACGACAGCACGAAACAAAAGCTATACCCACACTTTACCACACCCGCTAGGCGCGACCGCTTCTCCCCTGGATCCCAGTCAACCGAATCAAGTACCATTTTAATTGTCCGAAGCATTTTTCGGCCTGCTTTCTCAATTATCGCCATCGATACGAAAATTAATGGCTACTTTGGGTGATGAACAGCCATAAACAACATCAACCCAAAAAAAAGGAAAAAAGGAAAAAGCTGATCGGGGGGATGTGTCCGCTCGCTACATAGAATTACCCGACGCAGTAGGCTGTCCACCCTTAGCGCTTGTACCTACCACTCTTTGTATGTGCTGAACTTGCTGGCTATGTAAGTGTGAAATTAATTCAATTAACACCGGGGCCATCAGCGCACTTCACCCGCAAGTGTGTGGCCGCTGCCGCTGCTGCCGCCGAATTCGGAGACGGGGAGAAAGTTCATTCCGGAACTAAGTCGAGTACGAGAGGAAAATAAAAGAAACAAAAGGATAAATAAATAGGCAATAAACGCATTAAAATTATGGTTTACCGTCCGGTCCGGCGTCGTAGATGGCCTTTCCTCACCTGCCGGTTTGAGTCAAAAAGCGATTCATTTCAACATTAAGATGAAAAGCGCAATCTCATGAATATTGTTTTCGGTTTCGATTTCCTTATAAATTCATATTTTAATGAGTTGTTTCTTTAATTTTTTGTTTCGGAAATACAACCTCAAGTCAGGTCTAGTGAATAGACAACGGTGACGAACATCAGCGGTTGTTGGAGCACAGTAACATACATTCACGGCACAAACTTTCCGAGAGCGTTATAAATTATAAAATTACCATCAATTACCGCACAAAGGAACGCCCGTTGATGGGAACGAAACCCGAAGGAATCGAAGGTGTAATAACAAGAGACGAAAAAAAAACGGAAGACTCGGTTCAGAATTTTGGCCGCTGTCCGTCTGTAGGTAGCACCAGCAACAACAACAGCAGCCAAACTGATTGGAGAAGAGAAAATTGGGCTAAACACTGTAATGAGAGAGACGGGGGAAATATTTAATTTTATCATAATGATAGTCAAAAATTATTTGGCTTACGCTACGACCGACGCACGGCAATTGAACCGGCCGGCGGCGCATCATCACGTACGTACGTTCCGACGTACTACGTAGTGTGCCTTGCTTTTTCACACCCGTTCCCGAGCTGTCAGCTCGGGGCGCAGTCGTTATGAATGAAGCGCAACAGAAAGGAACTATGGTTGCTATGATTATGTTACCTCTTTTGATTTTTCGCCTTCGGATTCGGACAGTCTCTACTCTAAACACTTCCGAACCGGATCTAAATATGAACGTGCAACCAATTTTTATTCCGTTTAAAACGAGGGGCTTGATTTATCAAAGCAAGTTCTAGAACATGTGTGCAGAACTGATTCATTTTGATATGCGCAATCTGAGATAGCTTCAATCATAATAAAACCAATAAAGCGCTTAGCCCAAAAGCCTACCTCATCAAAATGCTTCCCATATTTTCTTACAAAGCTCATTGTTGAATGGAGAGAATTGTGGCTGAAAGTAGACGGTGTAATCCTAACGGGACAATTGTAATAACACTAGCTGTCAAAATAAACGCTTTTTTTATTATTATTTAATGTGGTTTTAACCAATAGTCATTCCCTACGCCTATAAATGTTTTCTACCAGTTGAATGAAATTTGGAGGAATGAAATATTGTAAGTTTACAATATTACACCTATTTTGTGAATTAATTATTGGATGTATCACTTCTAATACATCTACGCTAGTAAACAGAAATTTTTTTTAGAGAATCTACAATAAGTTATTTCTACTGGTTATTCAGAACAATTTTGAAGACCCCACTGAAGAAGAAACTATTTCAAACAATTTCAATCTCGTTCGCGAAAAAAAAAGAAAAACTTCCGCTGATTCCATAGACGATCGTGCCGAAGAGTTCTATGGCATATTGAAAGCATCGGCAGCCAAGGATGATATTGCTATTTACGGGAAGTATGTGGCTAACGAAACTAGAAAGCTTCGACGTAGAACGCAGCTAACTGTCAAACATCAAATTAATAACTTACAGACAACAAATAACAGGTAGCGGTACAAGATTATGATGCTGCAAACGTACACGATCAGTTTTACGAAATCCTTGCACCCGTGGATTCTTTTAAAGCTCTACTAAACGACACGCCACGATCCGAGGTGACCCAGAATATTTGCATCAATCTATCAGAAATTTATCAAACCACTAATAAACCACAGCACAAACAACATTCACTATCAAAAATCAATGAACTAAAGTTTATACACTTGCGATTTCGTAGTACTTTAATTCTAAATTAAAGGGGCAAGATCTTCCCATCCAATAGATAAAAAGTTATTGGATTTGATTATACCTAGACCAAGTTGATGTCCTGGAAGTAAACAAAATCTTTAAGGTATAAAACAACGCTTTACCTTCAGCCAATTTTATCATTTGAACATTGTAGCTAAACCAAATTGATGTCCTGAACGTAAAATGAGTTTATAGAAAAGAGCAACCATCCCTTCCTTTCCACTGATTATATCGATAATTGAAAGAGGCGTAGGCGTAGTAAACGTGGCTATCAACCATGCCTATTCACACGTGAAAGAGTATGGAAAACATAGCATTCAACGCTTACGCCGCACACGCAGGTGTAAAAGAAACAGCCACCGGCCGGTGCTGTGTGAGACATTCTGCTACCCACACACTCGCGCACGCACATCGTCGTCTTCCTGCATAGCTTATTCCCGAGTCAAAAACCTCATGGGGAATCAGCTGCCCGTGAGGCTGGTGGTGCACTGGGATACATTCGCCCTCGATTCTACTCACGAGCGGGAGTGCGAACCGTCGCGAGTAATCGGTATCAGCAGATCGAGCTGCAACGACGAGCGACGACTGTAGCTGTTAGCTAAACATTCACTCGCAAAAATTCGTTGCAGTGCATGAAGAAATAAGAGCGGGAGTTTTGTATGAATGCATATGTCCGCAAAATCAACTATGTGTACGCCTCTAGGCAGATTCAGCTTGAGTACACCGTCGTACATCACATTCCAGAGCGATGGACCCAGGATAGAGCCTTGTGGCATTTCCGCTGTTATCCTGATCGATTTTTGTTCCTTGTTTGTCTTATAGAGAAGTAAGCGGTTCTCGAGGTATCTTCTCAACACAAACAATTCACTCAAGTAGCACAATTTAGGTTCTTTTAGTTGAAGCAACTGGATTACAACTGAAATTAGTCATTTTTCGGTTACCACAACCAGTTTGTAACAACCGTGCTAGTAGGACAGGAATCTTCATTTGATGAAGCGCTATAGCGACGACCACCGAACTGGCACTGTTGAACACGTTTTTAACATCAATGGTATTATTTACCAAAATCACAATTTTTACGGTAATAACATGAATTTAAAAACAAAAATAATTCTAAACATTTGTATTTAACTTAATCATGTATAATTAACAATGGTAAAACTTCTGGGGGCAATTCACGTGTCTTGCAAACAGGATTGCTTCTAATTTTTGATATTAGCGAATCTGAGTACTGTAGCATCATACTCATCAAATCATAGGTAAGGTTTAAAACCACTCTCTAATAAAAATCAATACCAACCAACCAAATCATAGGTTGTTTTTTCACTCGACATCTTTCGCCTGTCTTTCTCTAACTCGCCTGTATATTTTATTACTCGCTTCCTGATATGCCTCTCCTCTGACATCATCCCAATCGGTAAAATCAAAGAATCAGCTGCAGTGGAGCCATGCAATCACCGCAATCATAATTGTGCCGAATCGCTGTATTAGTTTTTCATCAATACCCGTGATTGCGGCTGCGATTTTATAATTTTCAAAAAAATTTCGACTAACATTGCTAGAGGTTCCTTTCCCTTGTACTACTCGATCGATCCTAATTCCTAATTGTTCATAGAGCATCACTTATCTCATCAATTGGGTCCTAAAGCCCTATTTCGTTTTTAATCTGTATCGATGAAGTTAGGGCTAAAAACACATATTTCGATATTAAATTTTGACGTAGGACTACGTCTTTCAGGAAGGCATAGGGGGTAATTCCAAAATATCTTTCTCGAAAATTGGTCAGGTTTTGAACGCTAATAGCGTAGTGGTTTCCCGTACGATTTTCAATATTCTTACACCAATCGATTGGAAAATCTTCTAAGAATTGACCCAAATGAAGAAAAGTATGGATTCTTGATGTTGAACTATTGAAAAATTGAGAATAATGAACCTATGTTTTACCAGAATTCTCGCTTCGTGATCGGTTGGAAAATTCTTTACGATGATCTAAACCTATACCAATTTGATATCTGTGCTTAGGAAGTAAGCCAAGACAAGTGAGAGTGACAAAGTTTTCTCATTTCGACAAGATTTCTTAACGCCGCGATTAAACCTAGATCATTTTGATGTCCTTGCTTGGGAAGTGCGCCAGAGAGAGTGACAAAGGCCCCTCGTGCCAACACTCCAACAGAATTCTTGCGAACGCGATTAAATCTAGTCCAACTTGATATCTGTGTTAGGGAAGTGTGCCAGAAAAAATGACACAAGTTCGTTGTCCTAACAGATCGCAAGTTCTTTACTATGAGACGATTTAACCTAGGCGAATTTGTTATTTGTGTTGGAAAAATGGGCTACAGCTGTAGTGTACGGTTAGAATAGGACTCTGTAGGAATACGCATGCTTGCCGTTTCATTAGAAGTGTAGTGAAAAGATGTGCTATTGGTAAAATGGGATTGAATTGGTAAAATTCCTTCTACGTGGGGAACCATGGGTAATAAAAACAATCTTTAATAAGGTAAGGTAGCAGAGAAAGCAATAGTTTGTGTTCTTGATTTTGTTACATTGTTTCCAAATGCACATAGAAATAACTCTGAAATCTTTTGAGGAATGAACGTATGCAATGTTACTACTTTGATAAATGCCACATACAACGCATGTAGCATGTATATATGAAGAATCAAATGATTACAAGCATGGAAACATGCTACTATCACTACAAAGAGACTTACGTAGTCCTGCGTCACCTATATATGCGGTCGTGTCTTGTACACAACCCCTCTGATTTTTCTTTTGGCACCAGCTACAACACACTTGCTTCATCAATGCATCAACCCGCCGCTAGTTGTGGAACTTTCTATTAACTACTGGTACCTATCATAAGTGATGAAAATTTCTCGTTATTTCTTTTGACAATAAGGCTTATACAAATTTGGAAAAAAGTTTATGTCACCCCCCCCCCCCTTTGAAAATCTTCGAAATGTGAAGGGGCAAAAAAATAAAGTTTCATATTAGTCTGTTGCATTTTTTAGTGACAAGCGGATTTTTTCACAGTTCAGTGAGTTTACATCTTTAAATTATCCAATATGTGCAAAGTTATAGTTATCTCGTTAGTCTCGATCAACTTTCTTTCACCAACTAAGCTTTCTGATTCTGCTGCAAGTCACAGCCAACTATTGTGCTTAGTCTTTAAGCTCCCGACGTCGAAATTGGGGTGCTTGCAATCAGACTTTCGGCTTGATTCCATTTTAATTTACCTTGTTTTAAAAAAATTAGATGGAGGCAACAATCAATTAAACAATATATTAGTGAAATTTGGTACCGCTTTTGATGGAGATATTCCGATTTTTGAATTGCAATGGGATTTTTTTCCCTCAAAGGTACTAAATAAGATAAAAATAGAAACACAATTTTTCGGATTTTCGAGGCTCAAAATTGGTCGTTTTACTCCGTAATGTCCAAGTAACTACCCTAATTTTGGAGGTAGGGGACATAAAACTCAACGATACAGTTTTTACCATTTATTGGATGCATGCAGCATGCAGGATGTCACTGAACTATTCGAAACTTGAAATTTTCGAAACGGTTTGCATCCTTAATATACAAAGGAGAGGCCTGATTTTCATGATTGAAAGGTTGACCAAGAAACTTGAATAGCTTCATAGATTTGTTTTCTTAAAACATGTCGATAGCACAGCTTAAGTGTTCCAAGTAATAAAGTAGCAGGGACCTAAACTGCCATTTTCACACTATGGTTAAATTACGGTACTATGTCGCGGTTACCGAGTTCTGAACTAGTAAGTGACACGGATTTCGATTATTAAAAAAGCAAGGTAACTAACCGAGTGACACGGAGGTTCAAAACAAAATGAAGGTCAAGTTATACGTTTGTGGCTCTCTAAGGTGATCCTGTGGCACTCCACTATTATCAAACTGCTTCATCTCTACCAAGATGCTTACTTTATGTGCTTGGGTCGAAAAATTTTGAAGTTTGAATGGGTTGAACTAAAACTTAAGTACTGTACAAAATATTTGTATTAAAATTTTAATAATATGGAAAAATAAACGATGGTTTCTTCTCTTTTGTTTGGTTATTGAAGTTTTGATGTTATTTTTTTTTGCCCCCCCTTCAACAATATTTTGAGACCAGGACATAAACTTTTTTTCAAATTTGTATAAGCCTAAGTGTCGAGGAGTAAGCAGCAGCAGCGGAGGATAATCAGCAGCAGCGGGAACAACTAGCAGCAGTGGATACAAACCAGCACCGGGAGCAACCAACTGCAGTTGGAGACAAATCGGCTGCAACGGCAGCGGAATACAATCGGTGACATGAAGCTAGAATTAGGCTTCGTACACAAATTACGTAACGCTTAGAGGGGAGGGAGGGGAGTCGAGCATGCGTTACTTTTTGTTACATAGGGGGGAGGGGGAGTCATGAGAATAGTTACGTAACAAATTTATCAATACCAAAAAGGCAGTTGCCAAACGAGGATAGCATGTGTTGGAGGTGGAAAACAGTGAATCGGTTTATACTGATGAAAATTCTGGTACAAAAATATGGTTTGTAGCTGAATGAGATAATCCTATTAAATTTCCAGTTACATATTACGCTTCAAGACCATTTCAGCTTAACATGGGCCGATGGCCGATTGTGGTTTTTAATATGAAGCTCTTGCTGATTTGGTTCAATTCTTTAAAAATTATATTAAATGTGAGGTTTATATCATTTTTATTCAATGTTGAGTACCAGGGGGGGAAGGTTTGGTAAACGTTACGTAATTTAATAGGGGGGTTGTGTCAAGCGTTACTTAATGTTACATAGGGGAGGGAGGGGGTCTAAAAACCGGAATTTTTGCGTTACGTAATTTGTGTACCACGCCTTATGTAGATGGTGAGCAACGAAAGTGGGCCGCTCTGGTCCATTGATCGCTTTACTAGGCGTAAAACCAAGCGATTGCTAGCGAAAAGCAGCCAACTGGCAGTTTCGTTAAGGTTCAAACAGGGGTCATCATAAAAGTTTGTTGCTATTATTTTTGCTTTCAAAAGAATCAGTACTCTTTTGTTGCATTTATGAAAGCTGGTAATAGTATATGTGAGGTGTGCACAATCTAATTTCAGGTTTGAAAATGACGCGCGACCAGGAAATCTCCCTACACCCAAAAAAATCGTCACGTCCAGTTTACGTGAAAACATAGGTAATTCTCATTCACCGCGTTTTGAATGTAACATTCACTTGAATTCAACCGCTTAGTTGGTTTCGAGGTACAATGATGTTCTAACAAGCCAGTCGTCGTATTTTCGAATCTCAGCTTGGCGAAAAGCCTTGGGCTTAAACTCTTTTCTAAGACTAGACCTTTATTTTTCGACGGACTTCACAGGCAGCTATAAGAGTACAAGACAGTGATGGGGCTAGTGCAACAATCCTACTAACTCTATTTAGCAGCACCGCCTAGACGATATTCGAAAATACGACGACTGGCTTGTTATAAACCGGCATCATATCTCGAAACCAACTAACGGTTGGATTTACGTGGATATTACATGCAAAGCTAGGCGGTGCTGATAGATAGAGTCAGTAAGATTGTTACACTAGCCCCGTACCTGTTCTGTGCATCAATTGCAGGCTGTAAAGCCTGTCGATAAAAAAGGGTCATGTATTAGAAGGACGGTTAAGCCAAAGGCTTCGCTTTTGACGTAGGACTACGTCTTACGGTAAGTTTTGAGATAGGGTGTCATTCCAAAAAATCGAAAAATGCGAGCGTCACGAAAAATGATAGGTTTTGAGCGCTAATAGCTCAGCGGTTTTCCGATCGATTTTCAATATTCTTACACCAATCGATCGGAAAATCTTCTAAGAATTGACCCAAATGAAGAAAAGTATGGATTCTTGATTTCAACTATTGAAAAATTGAAAATAATGAACTTATGTTTTACCAGAATTCTCGCTTCGTGATTGGTTGTTGGAAATGACGTCATTAAAGTAGAAACGCGTTTTCACGCTTCGGCTTATAATTCAGTCAATTTTCAATAGATTTCCAAGATATTTACACCAATTGATCGGAAAATCGATTTAGAAAATATTGAAAATACAGAAAACTATTGATTTTCAATGCGCGTCATTGAAAAATTGAATTATTTTCATAGTTTTGCCTTCCCTCGTCAGTGTTTCCCTAGCACGGATGACAGATATATATAAGATATAAGCTATGGGTTAAGCTTCTTTATGATTGTATTTAATTTACGCCCCATAGAATCGGATCGAAAATTGTTGACCAGATGCTGAGCGTATGTTGGAGCTGGAGCACTCGTATAGCTGCTGTGAAGGAATATCTGGCTGCTGAAGTTCCGGAATTGGCAGGAAATATGCTGCTCGCGACAACGAAACCATCAGAATTATCGTCACTTGCAGCTGGCCATCCGCAACAACGAAGAGTTGAACGAATTGCTGTCCCGTGTCACCACTGCTCAGAGAAGTGTCTTTCCGAACATCCAAGCTGTTTTGTTGCTGCCCAAGAAGATGGAAAAGAAGGCTTCAATTTCCAACATATCACGTCGACAAAATGTTCTTTAAAGGACAAAACATAATGTTCATGAAGATTTGAGAAATTTTCGCTCACTGATTTTAATTCTATTAAATTTAGACTGATTCTTATTGTTCGCTTCTTATTAAATAATTTTAACCGATCACCTCTCGCGCTTGTGTTCGCTTGTTGCTGCTGGTTGAGTTGGCCGTCTCGGAAGGAAAGAAGCAGCCAACAAATATACCAGCTCAATGTATTCAGTCAAAATGCATAAAACCATGGGTTTAATAAAATGAAAGTTTTAATAACATCTTTTGCATCTTCATATAAAAATTTGTTCGTTCTTCAAAGAACGATTTTCGGTAATTGACGAAACCTAGGAAACTTGGAACTTAGGGCTTTTCACTACGTTTCTTTAGCAACACAAATCTATCCATCACCAATGCTACAGTAATAATACGTAGCGTAATTTTTCTTTGGCAGCAAAATGCGGCTCACTGGTAACTTTGCTCTTTTGTTCAGACTGAAATTGAAATGCTCTATTTTATTTCACGTAGATGATAGAATGGAGGACCATGAAAAATAGGTGTGGCCGATTCTTGTCGCTTGCTCTGGTACATGATACGTGGTAAGCCGGCGAACAGCATTATTCAAACGCTAGCTAAGCTACTGCCAACATCTTACTGGCATGTCTGGACGCGACAAAGGAGAAAGCATCAAGGGCAAGCGAAAGTCACGCTCGAGTCGTGCACGTCTACAGTTCCCGGTCGGTCGTATTCATCGTCTGCTGAAGAAAGGAAACTATTAAAACCGGAGCGGACCGCCGTGATGGAATAATTAGCTGCGGTAGTGCTTGAGTTGGCAGGAAATGCTACTCGCGACAACAAAAAGACCAGAAATATACCACGCCACTTGCAGCTGGCCACCTGGACTGGTATTTCGCCGCCATACACGAACGGTTACGTCGATCGCATAGCTACTGAGGCTTTCCGGTTGGTCAGGCGCAACAAGCCGTGCCTGGTTTGCGGTTATACTCAATTTACCGAAAAGAAAATTAGTGCGTTAATGCAAGTTTATTGCAAGCTGGCGTTATGATAATCAAACAATCGGTTCTTTTAAGGGCCACACAACGATTGAAGAGTTTATTTTATTTTTTTGCCCAGTTAATACGATAATAACACAGGCAACGAGGGAAAAGTTAAACTTTTCGCCGTTGCGGACGACCAACAAATGGCGGAAATAAGTTTTCTGGTCACGGGCGATATTTTCTGCCACTTCCAAAACGTCTGCAGCTTGTAAATGCTTTATTATCAGTGTTCTTTTGTAAGCCGCAGAAAAGTTTTGCGCCAAATTTTCAACTTTTTCAAAACTCGCGCGTACCATCTACCGATTACCAGAGGAAAAGCACTTTTCAGTGTAGAAACAGATCATGCAAATTTATTTACTGTTTAGTTTAGTGTGACTTCGATTCGTTTTAATAAAATAGATTCAATCAATTCATGGAAATAACTCCGAAATCGATTGAGGATTGAACGTATACAATGTTACTACTTTGATAAACGCTACGTATGTAGCACGTATACATGAAGAATCGTATTGTTCCATACATGGATACATCCTACTACCGCTACAAAGAGACGTACGTAGTCCTACGTTACCTATGCGGTCGTGCCTTGTGCACAACCCCTCAGGTTTTTTAGAAAAAATGCCTATAGCACCGAAACCGAAGGATATAGCGATTTGATTCCTTTAAACAAAATGTGCGTTTTCATTGGATGTGAAAGTGCTCGGAAGACATGATTTGTGAGAAATGATCACGAAAGGAGATATTAAGGAAAACGGATTTTTTAGGTCCACCCCGACCAAAAAACTTTAAAGTGCTCCAACCCATCAACCATAAAAGATAGGGCTTTCATTTCTTTAGCAAAGGAATTCAAAATTTGATGTTCTTTAACTTTGCTGAACATTTTATTCGGCTAACTTATGCCATAAAAAAGTTTATGTTTTGCACTCGCTTACTATGATGGTCACCCTAATGTCATACACATCAAAAAATGCGGAAGTTGAAATAACAAATTTTCTCCGAAAATACTATATACCTAGGACAAACGGTTTTAGCGTAGTTACTTTTGTCCACCTAGATTTGGGTTTCCTCCCACGGTGTGTCGTTACTATTCGTCTCCATCGGATCTAAAGTAAAAGGCAGCGCATGGTTGTCCTTAAATTTGTAGCAATGGGTCACTAGAATCTCTTTTTACGTCCATTTATTTTTCGAAATGGTTTTTTACGTCCAAAATTTGAATTAGTGTCCTCTCTTTTTTATCTTTTTTAGGTTCTCCCAATAGTGGACGTAAAAAAATTTGAATGTTGTTCAAAAATCCATTTAGAAGAATTAGATAAGTTAAAAAGTATTTAACAATTGCTGACCAGTTTAATCGAACCTCGGCGGTCGACGACTAAGCCATTGGAAAATTGCAGTTTAAGTCCGATTTCGAAAGGCCGGCTTCATTATCGGTTCAAAATGTTTACCCGCGCTGATAAACGATAGGGCACGATATTCATAATACGGACTTACTGGCATATTGCTCAAGTGTGTTGACGAATATCGAGCCGTCGTCGTCGTCTATTCAAATTTAATCACTATACAAATGAGAATTCCCAACCGCACAAACAGGCTAAGTCAGCGTTCGGTTCGTAATAAAAGCGATGCTATTTACTTACGTGTACTGATTAGAAAAAGAAACTCTTCGCTGTCTTATATCTGTCAGTGTCAATCAATCGAAATGGGACGGGCCGCGCCCAGCGCACGGCACGGCGTCGCGTCGTCACCGGCCCTCATTAGCATTATCAGCCAACAAACCGACCGCGCAGGACACGCAAGCATGGCACACTGCGCCCCGCGGGCGCGATATCGAATATCAATTGACGTGCAAATGACATCGGTACCAAAATCGATTAGTCAGGTGCAATCTAGAAAGTGTGACAATGCCGACTCGGGCACCGTCATCGATTTAAATATCGTCTGGGTTTGTTTGCTCGAACTGGAAATTTCGAATCACTGATTATCATATCAATTGAGCAGCACGGCGGGGGCATTATTTAATCTGAATGTGAATCATTTCCTGCTAATTTTATTTCTAAGATTGTTCCTTGATTATGAAACACAAGTCGACGAAGCACCAAACGATGTCAAGTTGAAAATCTAAACCAGGACAAACCGTGTTATCAGTTTTCATAGTTTATTTTTCAATCGACGAGTGAGTTTTTTTTTCGTCGTGGATGACGAGAAACAACACTCAAATTATACCGCTTGTCATTCGGTATGTAAACGTCTGAGCGTTGTTCTGAATTTATTATTCATTGATAGCACTTATCGGAACAGCACCGGTCTTATCAAGATTTCGAAAATTTCCATCGTCTTTCCCGTTCGGTTTGTTGGAGCGGAGCATGCATGGCATTACCGCGTGGCAATGATTGTAAATTTAAATTCATCCTAAGGTGATTAGCGCAAACGACCTTTTAACTTTGAACCAAAGCCAGATTATGAACACAAACTTTTTTCGTCACATTTTTTGTTGATGTCTCGTAATCGTAAACCAAAGTACAAAATGATAACAAACCCGCCTCAGAAAACCCGCTGTCAGAATCTTATTTCCCGAATCGAATCAGCTGCGCTTCGTCGGACCCCGCGCGATCGTTTTCCTTTACGCAATCGCTTGATAAGTTACCGCCGATAACCGCCGATACTTACATGTTTTCATAATTGAATGACAAAACAGCAAGCAGCGGGTATCACGGTATCGTTATAAACGGGAGAAAATAGCCATCAATAACCATCATCATCGTCGTCGTCGAGGACCGGGCATTCAAATGTAAAAACGCCCGGCCGCCGGCGGCGGCGGCGCAGCCAAAGTTCGCTAGGTAAGTAGGTACAAGTCAAACAAACCGTGACAGCTAACAAGCCGCGATGTGCGGTCACCAATCGGGCCGGGCAATCGGAGTAGACCATGACCGAAAAGGGCTTGTGGTATCGTGCATACATATACATACGATACACCACAGTCAAACAGGTACCAAACGATGATTATTACCAAACCTTCGAAAGCGCACCGTACAATTGTGCGGTTCGGTCGCAGCCTGCTTCGCCAGGTGCAAATTAGCGATAGCAGCAACGGTAGCGCAAGTGAAACGGTGGGAAAGTAGAGAAGCGATCGGGGAGAATGTTTATTTCGGAAGCGAGTTTGACGTTTTCTTCGATTTCATATCATGCACGTATAGGCGTATGAAGTTTGTAACAGTGACCGATACAATAATTAGGCCCATCATTAATCGTTTTAGTTGCTGTCTATTTTGGACAAGTAATAGTCGTCTAGTCGTGTGAAAAAAGCAAACAACCTTAATCCACCTCCAACAGTAAGTGTGTGATTTTAAACCAGGCTGCCCGTCTACCACAATTCAAGATAGCAGGAACAATCGATTAGATTAAGTTAGCTTCCAAACTGGTTTAGTTCGGATAAAACTAGTGTCTCAGCTTATTCATCAAAGTAAAAGTGAGATATCATAATTCGACTCACTCACTTTTATTTTCTCGATTAACATGACATTAGAAGCCAGAAATCAGTCAAACTTTTTCGAGAGTCTGTACCATTTTTATGATCTGATTGAACCACCGTTATCAAAAATTTTCGATGATTAGCTTTGTGTTTTCATGTTTTATGGAATATAACCTCCATTTTGTACGCATTCGACAACCCGCAGCGAGCTATACCTACTGTACTGTAATTAACCAGAAAAAGTTCCACACTCTTCAACGAGTTATCGGTCAGCTGGTTCGGTCAGCCAACCACAAGATTAATCAATCGATCCATTCGCCAAAATCATGACCTACTTCTTCTTTCTCTCCCGTTGAGGCTGATTTTCTCCCTTTTCCCCATTTTCGCCGTACGCACATACGTACGGACACTCCCAACGTCATCGATTACGTCATGATCCGACTGTTTTGCTCGGAACCCAACAAACTATGTTGTTGGACCATCGAAATCAACACGTCACACACGTGTGTGTGTGAGGATGATGGTAAATGACGACGACGACGACGGCGACGACGGACGGACACCCCCGAACGCGCCCACCGTCACCGCCAACTATGATCCTTGCGGACTTGACGGTTGTTGATGCTCTCAACCAAACAAGCAAGCAAGAAGCAAAAAAAAAAACTAAAATAAAACCAAGACACACCACACACTATCCAAAAATAAAAGCGCCACATTAATACGTCGGCCGCAAGCCGCCGGCACGGCACATATCGAGCCAGCAATGGCCAAGCAGAGCGGAAGAAACATCATCATCGCAGCATCCCTGAACTTCGAACGGTTCATGATGATGTTCACAGTACACCAGGTCCGCGTGTATCCCACCGTGTATCGTCTTGTTTCGCAGAGTCGCAGAGGGCAACATTTGGTGGTGGTGGTGGTGGTCAGGAGTCTTGAGTTCCGCTCCCGTGTAAATAGCCGCCGGAGCTGTCCGTCGTCGTTTGTACGGTACGTAGACTGCTACTACTTTGATTTTCGGTGCTCCCTTATCGTGAACGGTAATGGAAGCGAAATTCGAACTTCATTACCGGAGTGACTTGCTTTACCTTAAAAGGAGTGCACTCTGTTATCACTAATCGAATTTACATATTAGTTCGACTTTTTCAGCTTGCTTAGTGGGTTGCTAGGAAACGGATAAGTTGGGAAACAGAAAGCGAGCGATAAAATACACTTGCTTGGTTGCACACTTGCGACCGCCTGCTTCGATCTTAGCTGGAATGTTTCCAAATTGCGAACCGATTTCTCCAGTAGCGACGTCTTTATGGAACGTTTATTGTCTGTTTGGATATGATGTGTGACCACGAGCACCACTTCTAGGTGGTGCGAACTGTCTTCTTTGGTTGTACAGTGTACAGTGAATAGAAAAATGATTAACCGATAGAATCTATTCTGAATTTGTTTAGTTATTTTACATTTCGTCCAAAACTAGGTTTAATCACTAAACTAGGATTGGGCAAAATTCCCGAAAGTATCGATAATTGAATATCAATATCAAATCCGCCGCTTTATCGATACCGTCGATATATCATTCGTGAAGCATCGATATTAGATTTATCGATACTATTTAGGGCGGCATTCTGGGATTAGGAAATGCTGCACAAAAACAGGGATTCATAAAAATTAATTAATAAAAAAACATGTTGAGCAAAGAGAGTGCCCCCAAAACACGCACATAACACATCACTCGCTCCATGGCAGCTCTATTTCGGACACGTCGCTTTGTACGGAAAACCGCACCACCTGCCAGAGCTGTTCGCATCCGACTGAATCGTATGCTGCCCCAGAATCCACAAAAATATGATGGGTTGTACTTTCGACACATCTGGATGACCTGCCGAAGAGTAAATATTTGATCCGTAGTAGCACGGGCCTCCATAAAGCCTGGTACTACCCTACGAACTTTCCTGCCACTGGGGACAGACGACGCAACAAAATCTGTTGATGGCTTTGACTAGCGTTATGCTACGGTAATTACAGCAATCTATTCGATCGCCTTTTCTGTAGATAGGACAAACTGCACCCTCAATCCACTCGTCCGGCAGCCCTCTCCCAAACCCCTGAAACCATCCAGTGATGTGTCGTTGCTGGCAGTTCTTGGCCATTCCTGCAGAGTTCCGCTGGGAGTTGCTCCTTTCCAGTTCTAGTTCTTCTCGATCTTTGCCCCACCTCTGCAACTTTCACTACTATTATGGCGCGTAAAAAGCTGGAAAGTCTTTGTTAATGCCGTCAACGCCCAATACTACTCTCTGTGCTCTCTGGTCAGTTCTAAATTGCTGAAAATCGCGTATCGTACACTGAAACAAGGATCATGGTAATTGTTACCATATTAGAGGGTAAAATTAAGAGGACACACCAGTGAATTTTTGCAGAAAAGAATTCTGTTTAGCTTAAGCAGTGTTCTGGTTAAAATTCCTATGTGTTACCTTCGGCGTTACCCCGAACACAAAAAATAACAGAATCGTAGTCAAAATTACTAGACATTACCAAAAAATGTGGTAAAATTATCTGAGAACATGTTATTTGTACAAGAATCATGGTAAATTTGAATACTTTTTCATGGTACTTACAAAAAGCAAGCGTTTTCTGCAAAATGGCGCGAAATACCATGGTTCTTGTTTCAGTGTATACACTTACCGTTCAATAAGCGTTAAACATGTAGGTGACATTGTTCAAGGTTTTGCATAAGAGTCAATTCCAATAAAGTAAATTTGAGAATTAAGCTTAGTAGATACCTGAAAAGAAAACAGCGCGAGAAAAAATGCTTAAAATATTGCTTTCTTGCGCATTTCCTGGCCTAGTTTTAGTCTATATTTTTTCAGCATGCATATCCCGCTTTATCAAAACAGTATCGGGATGAAATTATCGATTTAGCATAATATCGACGCCGTAAGTATCGATGAAATTTATCGAAATATCGGCCTTCGAGTATCGATATCGCGGGTATCGATACGGTATCGCCCAATCCTACACTAAACTCTAAACAGTTACACGGCTTAAAGCAGGTAGGGTTTATTTCTAATTCCCGTCGTAGTAAATAAAGCCATTCTAATTTTTATAATTTGTTGGATGAATTTAATGAATGCTCCAAAAGTTCTTGTGCTGATTTGACTAAAACACACTTATCTTCCGATCCGCGAACCTTGAAATCACTGAAAAGCGATTATTAAAGCATATTATTGAGATTACGCAACAGACTTTATTTCTTAAATTCGTCGTACCGTTTTAAAATCCATCCATCAAAATTTTTCATCGTCCGAACTAAAAATAACAATAATGTTTACGAAGCTAGTGCGCATGTATTTGTGTAGGACGGCATGACAAATGTTATTCTGCAAAGTTTCTTTAGGTCAGGCAAGTTTTCCTGGCTGTGGAATAACGACAATGCTTTGCGTGAGTTATTTTCATTTATGAATGGCGGAAATTACAACGATTAGCCGACATTTTCTTCTTTGGCTGGTAGGACTTCTTCAATGATAAAAAACATTTAAATAGATCTCAGCTCACTTTGATTGATTGCGTATGATAGACAATAAACTAAAATATTAGAGAATAACTAGTTTTGCGTTGTGTGTCATAAAAATGCTGATATTTTTAATAATTTGTGTTGGATAGGACGGGATTAGGCAATTACTTTAAACTTTTAATTTTAAGGTAAATTTCAATTAAGCTAATTTAGGATTAGGCCAAAATCTAATTATATATTTTATATTATATTTATAATAACAAATTATCTCAACTGGTAATCTAGGATGGCAGCTAAGTTTAGTTTTTTATCCCAAACTTTCCTCTGACGATAAATACTACGTCCTCGACGTAAGTAATATGCCTCGTAAGCAAGATGTGCTGCTTGCGAAGGAATGCGTCGACCCCCAATGACCAAAGCAAGGGTAAGGGAGCTCCTTGTGGACTTCCTTTCATCGCCGAAAATGTTAAGCGATGTATCTCCCAATGAAGCTGTGGCTTCACTGCTTGAAAGCATTGCTAGAATCTAGATTAGTTTAGTCGATTCCGTTTTGAAAGAGAACCGTAAAAATTGATGCGAAGGACACGTTATCGAAAGCGCCTTCAATATCAAGGAAACCCCAAACTGTCGCCTCTTGATATGTGAGTGATTTCTCAATTAACATAACAACGCAGAGTAATGCAATCGTGGGTATAGTTATTCGCGATTTCCCCTCTCAACTCGAGAAGCATTGATGTCAAATTTATTGATCTAAACGCCTTTTACAGGGTTTTCTCATTTTTATTTGCCTTAGATATGCCTTTAACTATCTGTATACTTTCCACCAATTCTCCGGGATATGTCGCAAAGCGAAACTGGCTCGAAAAATGTTAATTAGCTCGGGCATTAATTATAATGCTGTCCTTTTTCTGTAAGGAACGGGTAGAATACTATCCAAATCTGGAGATTTCATTGGTTCAAAAGAGCTAAGTAAACCATTCATTGGCGTGCAAGCAGAGCCGAGTCGTTTGGCACATTATGTAATGACACATTCCGAAACAGCGAGGCCTAATTTCATAGATTTTTTCTTAACACTTTACACGCAACATTTAAACAAAATAAGAAAGGAAAGAATACAAAGTATCTAAATATTTCTGAACAGTCAATTGTTTTGTATACACCCAGAGATTTCCCACTAGAATCACTAAGCACGAGGCCCCTTTGAAGCGTGAAGCTCCGTTCCACCGCACGGGTCTGGTGTAGAATCTTGAGGTTCGTTAATATGTAGTTAATATGTAAATAATCAATCCTACTGCACTTCACGATTTTTTGGAACAATACTATTGTCGCTAATCTAACATATAAATTAGACTGAATTAGTTCGATCTCGCATCACTAGAAAACGGAACGTTCGATTTGAGCTTTAAGCGATTATTTTCTTGTCCGCTCTTTTTATAGAGAGGAAAATTGAAAAATTTACTGGAAAGATTGGAAAATTCGATAATTTTGCAGCACAATGTAAGTGGCCTACTGTGATTACCGGTCGACAACACATCTGTTCCTGAGCAGCGTCGTTGTCAAGGTTGTCGTGTGATAAACAAAGACATGTTCCCGAAATAATTAAAATATCTAGAGGACAGGACGTGACACGTTGTATCGAAAAATCGAGTCAATTTTCTGTCAAAAGAGAGCCTGATTTCATGCGTGCAACTGAAGAAACAAAAATTCACTAGGGAAGCGCAAAAGTGTTGCTGGAAACCACAGCAAACACTGAAACCATAAAGTTTTTACCGTTACTAGGTTTTTTAGAATTTGTTTATCGTGGTGTGTTGACACTAATTACACAAAAGTCGGCCCGATTAGAACGATTTTTGTGTAATTAATGACAAGTGGCTTATTATCATAAACTGTAGCTGAAATTTAAACGTTTTCGGAAACACTTTTCGTTGCCGTTGCGTAGTAAATTTTGAAAAGGAATCGCTTAAGAAGAATAAGAAGCATAAATAATAATGCAATTGGACTCTGACGACCTTCACTTTAAAGTAATTAGCAATTGTACTTTGAAATATATGCTAACAATTATTACCCAATTACAATTACCCACGTAAATGTAAACTTTTTTCAAATTTGCGGATTCTTTAGTATTGCACACCCTAAAACTTAACTTAAACAAAATGCTTAACTTCTAATATTAATGGCGGTTCTAATATTCGCGGCAGCCCCTCTTAGAAACTACTTTCGAAGTTCAGCATTTAACAACCGGACGCAAGAGTTATAGTTCATCACACCCCTAACGAGCAGAGAGTTTGAGTAGCTAGTCGAGCTGTTGGGAGGAACTATAAGGTTCTGTAGGCGTCGCCCTGGAAATGGTAACAATTTCTCAAAGAGTAATGTCGGAGATTGTGTTCTGATCAGGTTGCGTAGAAAGAGACACGACTTTTCTGGTAAAAGTAAAAGCAGAACCGAAGAGTGATCGAAGGCTTGCGTGGATTTTCTTTCATTGCTGATTTACCAGGCTGTCCCATTTCAGATCCGTCCAAAAAATGAAACCAAGATTTTTCGCCACCTATGTGCACTCAATAGATTGCTTGTTCATAGTGACAGAAGGTAAAAGATTGATTTTAACCGGGTTTCTAAGACGATTAGTTAAAAACATTGCTATGCTTTTCGATTGGTTGACAAATAACTTCGTTCATCATCCCAATCAGTTCATGGGAACAAGGGCCAAGGCGGCAGATATACAGCAGAAAGTCATCCGCATACTTACTTACAGTACTTGAGTTCGGTTGGTAAATCATTGACGTAACGGAAAAGAAAAAGATCCGAGCGTGGAGCCTTGAATAACCCCAGATGTTGAAAAACTCACTTCACACTGTTGATCTCCACAGAACACGGTTTGGGCTCATTCCTTCTAATAGGACTCTACTAGGTTAAAAGCAGAAACGGCAAAATTCGTTGTTCGTTGTTGCTAGAACATCGAAAACGCGAACCGCTGCTGTTTGAATGCTTTGTCCTTTACGAAAATCAGTCTGAGACTCGAACAGCAAGTTATTCTCTGTGATGAAGGATAACATTTGTTGTTCCAGAAGTCTTTCAAATACCTTTGGATACAAATTGATCTAAGGTTAGACAGAGCAATAAAATGCAGTTTTTATGTAGCAGCCGCCCAGTTAACTTCGAGATAGGATGCTGGTCCAACAAGCCAGTCGTCGTATGTTCGAATATCGGATAGGCGGTGCTTGCTAGATATCTGTACTCTAACAGCCGGCTGCGAAGTCTGTCGATAAAGAAGAGTAATGTCTAATGACGGTTTGAGTCCACGGCTTTGCTTTTTTTACGCAGTTACGTATCTTGGCGTATTTCCAGCGTGTAGAAAAGAAGAATGTTTCAATGATACGGTTGAATATGTAGGGGAACTGTGAGTAAGACGAACAGGTTAAGACAGCTAATATAATACAGAGAACTTATGATTTATAAAACCTAAATGCAGTTTACTTCAGTTCAATGTATTGTTTTCAAAAGCAGCTAGTGAAATATTTAAGAAAAATGGTTTTTCAATGTGTATTTTGAGTATTAAAAATAGTCCGTAAAAGTGAACTTTTTTAGTGCTGCGGGTGAAATGGACAATGCGTGGGGGTAAGATGGACAGGTATTGTAAATCGCTCCAACTGAGAGCATTTTATTATTTTTGCCTTTACCAAATTGAATACGTAAAATATGGTGGTGTAGCGTGCAAAAAATTAAGGGGCAGTCCACCCCCTCCCACTAGAGGCAGCCAATAGAAAATTGTTTGGCAGCGGCAATATGAACAAGCATTCCAAAAACTGTTTCATGCCTGGCCGCTACTAATTTGTTTGAAGTTCACGTTTGCCGGTTAAATTTTCATTTATATGCTTGAGATATCACTAAGAAGCAAAATCAACAATTTTATTATGTGTTCACTGACCATCTTACCCACACTAGCCGTTGTCCTTTTCACCCCATCATTATACATTTTTTTAAAGTGTTCACAATTTTTCATGCGCAAATGAAATTGCATATTATTTCAATGCAGACGTTACTTGAAAAGGTACTAAATTGAAATACTTCATGCTATGGGCAACATTTTGGAATTAAACCACTCAAAAAGTTTAATTTCGTTGGAAAAAAGTTACATCCATATGCAGAATCATTTCTAATTTTTAGTTTTTTTGTACTATATCAAAATTGGAAAGTTCTAAATGATGATGGAAACGTTCAGACATCATGAGATAGCAAGATGGTTGGATGCCCATCAAAACATTTACGAATTTTAATGCTAAACTGGTAGAATCAACCACCTGTCTGTCTTACCCACAGTTCCCCTACGGTTGAAATCAGTAAAACCTGATTTTGAAACAATACTTGAGCAAACATCAACCATTATTTGAGCTTGATAAGGATATTCTACGATTTAATCAAGCTATAATCTATTAACAAGAACTTCTCTAATAGTACAGACGCAATATAAAGCGACAACGCATATCCCGTATCTTCACTTCTTCCGGAATTGCTTACGAGAATGATTGCTAAAACCCTTCCCGAGTCTGATGTCGACTGATACCTGAATCACATAGAGGTGATGTAGTGTGTTTTCTTGAACAGTATGTCAAACATTGATGATAAAAAATATAGAATTCATCAAAATTTGGTTTACGCAGAACACTTTTAACGCAGTTACACTTTTAATTTAAATATAAACCTGAACAAGTCCAAGCAAGAAAGGCTATTTTTGAGTGCAAAGAGATAAAATAGGAAATTTTGTGACAAAGTGACAAATGAATAGAATAACTTGAAGTCTTCAAATTAAAGTTCGACGTCATGAACTACAACAATTCTAGACCAAGAGTCATGCAACATAAACTTTTCAGATTTTAGGTTCTTACTTTAAGAGTTTAGTAGAAGTTACGTTACACATTTACTGTAAAGTATATTTTTTAAGGTTCTGGATTACCAAAAAACCGACAAAATCTCTAATATCCGAGAAGTGATCCGACGAGCGATAGCGGATTAAACAGCAAGCGTCTGCTCGGTATAATAGTATCAATATTTGCTGCAATTATTCTGCAATTTCGGCGAAACCGAATCTAAATTATACTTCGGATCTAAAATTGAGCACTTTTTAAAAATGCTCTTGCTTGAGCATTTTGCCCCTTTATTTAAGCGCCGTTTGCTTCGTTTGCCGCATGTTTGAAGTTATTGAATATTGCAGAGTTTGAAGTTATTTGATGGAGTAATTTTAATGAGTTCCATTGAATTGTAAACTAAATTACATTTTCATAGCTTTTAGTATCGTGGTCAGCCTCAACGGGTCAACCTTGTATTCAAATATTAAGTTTGTTCTTGTACAGGCAGGGATGGTCCAATCACTTTGACTCAATTTTGATTCATTTGACAGTATCGTATCAGCCGAGCAAAATTTGACAAAGTTATATATGGGACAATTGTAGAACTAGTTATTATCTACAATTTTGCTGAATAAAGTTTTGCTATATCTTATGTAGCTATGAAGTTACAATGCAAGTACCTCATTAGTAACTAAGTGAACGTTCATTCTGCTTCGTAACTAGAAAAGATACAGCAATACTATTTTTAGCGAAGTTGTAGATAATAACTAGGTCTGCAAATATTATATATATTACTTTGACAAATTTTGCTCGGTGAAGACAGTACTGTTAAATGAATCAGGATTGAGTCAACGTGATCGAACCATCCTTGTGTACAGTTTTCAGCGTTGCTTACTTTCGTGCCCCGTTCGTCGCAAAAATAATTGAAGCAATGCTTCTCGAGGAACTGGTACGATAACCGAGCATCCAAATTTGCTCTACTAACTAAGCAAATATATTCCGTTATTAGTTTTTTACTTATTAAGCAATTGGCTGATTGTCCGATCTTACTCGAGGCTCCTTCGTAATCACTCTCCTGTCACCCAGCCACTTGTAAATCCGTCTTCTGTTCGATAATCCCAACAAAGTGTGACAATTTTTTAACCTCCCCTTTGGCAATGCCTGCTATACTCCCCCTTTTCAGAAATCCCCTCTTGTCACTCAGCCACTTATTTATTTATTTACTGTACAACTGCTACCGTTCCAAATGTAAACGAAACGCGACCCCTTTTACTTATTTGTATCTCTCCCCCCCTTATTGGAGATCACCCTCTCGTTCTGTTAACCAAAATATTTCAGGGGGTGATAGAGGATCATATTTGACGAAAAAAATCCTTCTGCGCATATGGCCAAATCTCAATCGTTACAGAGTTATTGAACATTTTCAGTTTTCAGTTCTGTTCACTTATACTAGCTAATCATTGTGCAGCGAAACGAACACTTCTGGATTTATGTTTACTTATTTGCATCAGGTAGCCGACGATCAGAAAATCTACAACCATACTCCTGCTGGGCTGCCGTTGCTACACAATTAGCGAAGCCGGCTAACAAAGGTGAATGTCTGCGAGTGGTCCCGGAGAATACATTTTAATACTGCAATCGTTTTCAGAAACGTCCCAGAGAGACCCGAGAAGTCAGATTAAACTGTTTATGCATGCAAACAGCATCGTATCGGTCGTAACAAAGCTACCGTTCTCCGTTCTGCGTTCCGTTCCGTTCCCTTTTCGCTCGTTGGCTTCGCACACGTATAAACAATTCTGTTTTGAATTCTCCGAATGGAAAGGATGCCCGCTTTCCGCTTGTTCTGAAGCTGTTTTCCATATGCGTCTAACCGTGTCCCTCGCACGCGTTAATCTAGTGTGCTATGCGTGATGTATGAATTCTGCAGTTTTCAGATACTAATTCAACACCCAAAACCATATGTTTAAAATAAAATTGCAACGAAACAAAAAGTGATAGACGTTTTCCGTCAAAGAACTAATTGTTGAACTAGAGCTTTAAATTGGTGAATAACAGCAATCAGTTTTATCACACATTTTTAGGAGAAATTCGATACAAATGCCATGAGTAACACTTATTTCAAAGCTTTTTGCTTCTTAAAAGTTACTAAATCTCATAAAGTGGGAGGTTTAAACGCAATTTTCAATACAAAATTTTCTCAGCTTTCGAAAGAAAGTAACGTAGTTTTTGTACCAGAGCTAATTTAAGGTAAACAGAACCGAAAGCTGAAAATGTTCAATAACTCTTGAACGATTGAGATTTGGCCATATGCGTAGAAGGATTTTTTTTCGTCAAATATGATCCTCTATCACCCCCTGAAATATTTGCACTAAGCTATACCTAACACCCTGTATATATAGATAAAATTTCTCGATAAATGTTAGTACCAATTGCAAAACTGTTCCCGATATTATTAAACTAGGACTCTGATAGTACGTAAAGTCGTGACAATTTTGAATACCGAAATTCGGAATAATACGCACGACCAGCTTTTCGAGGAATCGAAGAACAAAACAAGATCAGTCAGTAAACTTTATTTGCTTATTTAGATCACCGTGACACTAATATTATTAGAACTTGTTGATTCTTTTCGGTGAAAATCAAAAACAGTTGATTTGGTGTGACGTTTCTGTCTACTGTTTTTCTTCGGCCATCATCAGACGTAATAACGCATCAATTCTGGTCAAGAGTGATGATGCAGTATATGGAGGGGCCTGAGAATAAACCCATGCTAAAGTCACTTGACATCGAATGGCTTGATTCTACTAAGATTCGAACCCACGACCACTCGCTTGTCAAAGCAGACTCGGTAACCTTGCGGCTACGGAGCCCCCCTACTAACACCATACTTTTCATGCAGATGTGATGGTACCCGCGGTCTCTATCACCAACGAGTTTTGGGCTCACAGTCCTTACCTTTTTCGGTAGTAATGCAATTTGTTGCTGCCTGGCGTCATTATTGGTTGTCTGACCAGTAATGAATCTGGAAAAATTTCTATTGCTAAGCACCAGTCATGTGATTCCTTTTGCAATTTTACTGGTTCGACCAACCACGGCGTGCAACTACTGGTAGTCTAGCCTAAGCTAAACTAATACTCAGTTCAAAGCAAAACCTTGGGCTTAAAAGTCTTTCAGGAATTTGACCCTTTTTTATCGACAGACTTCGCGGTCGGCTGTTAGATTACAGAACAATTACGGGGTTAGTGCAAAAATCATGCTGACTCTGTCTAGCAGCACCGCCTAGCCGAGTTTCAAACATACGACGACAGGCTTGGTAGACTAACATCGTACTTCGAAGCTAACTGTGCGGTTTAGTACAAGCGTAATAAATTTTAAACTGATAACCTAGAAAATAATTTACAAAACTTTATAAAATTCTTGGACCGTCGACCGAAATCTGCGGAGGATTTTGAAAAATCTGTTCCACTTTCAAATAAGATTCCAACACTTATAGTTCAGCTAAAGAGCTATTCATAAAAAAATGTTTAAATTCTAGGCCTAGCCTAGAAAAGACAAAAGTTTGGCTGTAAACATGCATGCTGGCACTTTATTCGTCCATTCATAGCCTGTTTCACTGACAACACTGCCAGCGAACTGCACATCTAAAATGCGAGCGTACAAAAAATTGGGTTTTGATTTCTCAACCAATTCGGAAGATATTTATATCAGTCGGTCAGAAATTTTTCTACGCATGGAACGATATAGTGAACAAAAATTCATTTTATATTCATTCGATTAAGGCGTAACTTTCTTCGTGTGTTACTTTATTTTAGCTCGCAATATTTTCAACTTTATCAATACTTTACTGTATTTTTTCAAGCAATAATAAGTTTTTCTGTAAAGGACTCTGTCATCCACATACACTTTAATTTTTAATTTTTAATTTTTAAAAGGATAGTCTTTCCAACAGACAAATGAAATGGTAGAAGAAAGTAATGAAATATAGGTTTTTATAGTATTCACAAGGCGGGATAAGATGTGACGGGGGAAAAGGACAGAAACTTAGATGAGGAGAGGGTCATTGAAGCACCAACCAGAATCATAGTTCGTTCCTTTTTGCTAAATTGGGAGATTCGCGGATCAAAAACTGAGCAAAACATCTTCCATTTCCCTCTGCATTTAACCCGATCTGTTAGCTTTTCCTGCCGTCATTTTCTAAACATTACACCAACTCTTTGGAATACATCGCGCGGCACTTTAATCTCTCATTCTGTTTTTCTCCATGTTGTTTCCGAGTTTTTCTGCTATTTCTATTCAATTTTCTTATTAATACTGGAATGCTATTTATTCTAATAGCTCTTCCAGACTGTGCTGCAAGGCAACAACCCACCAGTGCTCACACCAATTATCACCTTTATAGTCACAATACTTCCTAGATGCTGATTGTTCGGTCAACTATGAAATCATGGAAAGAATATTCTTTAAAATTTATTCAATAGGTAGTCTGTTTTACGGAACACCCCAAATTATTGACACATTTTTATCTGCGTTGAAAGCGAACTATTCAAGATTTGACGGCTCCGTTGACGGAGTGTAATTTTTCATGACATACTCTGATTACAGCGAGATGCTAGCAGCTGTTATCAATGAGTTGGTTAGGAAGAAAAGTTCTTATGCCAGCCAGAATTAAATTGAAGGTTTGGCAATGGTTTTAATAACAGGTTTTGTTGTCGAAGAGACAAACAGGTCACTGACAAAACGAGATGAAAAATATAAGATCATTAAATGATGACGAGCGGCAACAATAAGTTATGTAGGTATATGAACTTTGAGCAAAATTTTATTTAAACTAAACGACAAAAATGCAAAAAATGCAAAACAATTCAACCTCCGTAAAGTTAAGTGTGGGAATATATTTATTATATTCACTATCCAAGAAACACACCAGAACAGTTTACGAATTTAATTTACTGCATTTTACTACAGTAAAATCACTGCATTTTGCAGTTTACTGCAATTTACTACACACACCTAGCCGGTACGTTTATTTTTTTTAAATAAAAACTGTTGCCGTTTTTCCCTTCATCCATCGTACATGCGGTTTGTGCGAAGGAATAGCTCTGGCACACAATAGCTGTTCACATAAAATATGGCTTTGTTTCAGAAACTTACGCATTCAAATAGCCTCGTAAATTTACTATTTTGATCCACTTACCAAACATGCCAAACTTTTGCAGCTTTTTTTTATCCGAATTCCGAACACACACACAGTGTCTTGAAATGTCAAACCACCACACTAATCAAAAGTTGGAACCTTTCGGTGCACCGATCGAAGTAGTCACTGCCAGCTATTCGCTTTCGTTCGAAATGCCGACGGCAAATTTCAATGCTTTCGTCGAGCTTTCTTCCAGCACTAGCTAACGATTTCGCTTCATTTTTTTTCGCGTCAAACCTGGCACTGCTTTGGGGCGGATTTTTTTGCCTGTATCTTTTTTTTATGTTTTGCCTTGTTTTGTTTTGGAGCATGAATCAATTCACATTAATCAAACACTTTCGTCACCAACTCTTTCATCGAAGCATAAAAATGATCCGCACTGGCTGTCACAACTTGTCAGCGAAGGAAAACAAAATTTTTGCTCCCTTATTCCGGTACCCGGCGCGTACACTGAACCGAAACCGAAAACAAAAAACACAACAACAAGATTATCTTTACACATCGACAAACACTTCCTTGACTGGCTAATTGATTGTCGGTAACCTATAAAGAGGCGAGAGTATATCGCATCGCCTATATTCGCCGAGCCGGCCGTATCACTGAGGAGGCATCGCCATATCACACACGTTTCCTATCTCGCGCGCGCCCGGAACCCGTCGCGGATTGATTCTTAGCGTCTGGGACCGACCCACCTTCGTCCGTCGACGAACAAAAACCAAGCAAGCCAGGCGGGCGGGCGATGGGGGGAACGGACGAGGAAGGGTTCTCTCATTAACGCGCACCACCCGGGCCCAGAGGGTGAACCGTACCGGGGTGTGATTCCGTTCCACCCGGCAAACGAAACGTCGGACGACGACGACGACGAGGACGACGGATGATTTTTGCACACGCGGTCACCACCACAACCGGCCAGTACGACACTGATGCTCGGGACGAAACGCTGCCCGCAGTTCAGCAGCGTCCAACCAAACGGACCAATACCGGTATCGCCTACTGAGATCCACTTGGCATCGTAAACACACCAGTGATGGCGCTGTTGCTCGCACAAAGCTTCTTGGGCAGTCTGAGAGCTGCTACTTTGTCAATCTATCATCGTTCGACGCGAACAACACTAATTAATAAAGTTATAAAAATCAAATAGATAGCAGCCGGAATTGTTTGTTGCCCAGCTCCGGTCAAGCGTGCGGAGAGGCGAGCAGGTATGATTTTTTTTTCTCCGTTGGGTATCCCCCAAAAAGGTGTCCTCCCGGTTGGGGTTCCTCGTGATGGTGAAGAGGACGGCGCGCGGACGGCGGCCGACGGTGTGGCGTTTTTCAAACTTCACAGGAGGGAAGCATCGTGCGAACTCTTTTGCTCTCGAAAACGAACCCGGTGCTGCCGTTTTCTTCTATCAGTTCTCCTCCGCACCTCCACCGCATGCCCACGCCGAGGGTCCCCAAAACGACGACCGTCGAATGAACCCCACGTCAAACGACCACGGCGGCGGTGACGCTGGCCCGATATCTATCGCAGGAGCCGTCGCCATCAAACGGTTTGTAACGCTAACGCGGCGAAAAGGAGCACCCACCGCGCGAACTAACGAACGACGACGACGAAGGAGCGAGCGAGCGAGCGCAACAACAAACAACGAAAACGAAAAGGTAAGCAGAATCGACGATAAAAAAGCACATGCGTTTACACCGAAACGTCAATTGGGACTAAGAAAATGTGCCGATTCGTATTGGAATCGCTTTCGATATACTACACTACGATGGGCGAAAGCCACCGAGCCGGGTCCTCGCCTCGGTCGGTTCTCGGTAAGGGCGAGGGGGGGTGGTGGAGGAGGGCGAATAGGGGGGGTAGGGGAGACAGCAGCAGAGGAAAACAATAAGATCAGTGGCCACCCGCGATTTCCCTGCACAAAGCTACTTCCTCTCCAATGTTGCTGATGCTGGTTTGCTTTGGGGCTGTCAAGTCCACTACACCAGCAAACAACCAGAAGAAGAAAAAACCATCGCAAACATACACACATATGCACACATGAACGGCGTTGGTTGTTGCAGACGAGGCAAGTGCGAGAGAAGATCTTCAGTTCGACACGGTCTTATCTTGTCTGCCGCCGCCAACTGCGATGTACCAGCAGCATACCGGCATGCAAGGGGGCTTCGTTAAGTTTTTTTTCTGTGTGGAGAACTAAAGCTTTTCGTGGTGCTCCCATCAGAGCGTGCCGCGACCGCGATGCGAGAGACGAGTCGAGAGCGAGCTTTCGTATCGGTTACCATCGTCGGTGTGGAGTTGGCGAATAGCGGTGGCTCGGTGTGGCTGTGTGAGTGCGCGCGCTCTGCTCCCCCTTTTTTGTTTGATAAAAAAGTGGTCGAGCGCCGGTTTTTAGATTTTAAACTGTGTGTGAGGGTGTCTTTCGTTAGGTTTTTTTTTGTTCTCCCTTCTCTCCGCTTGTGTGATAGCACGTCGTATAGTTAGGGGTGTGTTGGTTGGTCGAGCGCGGACAAAAGGGGGAGCCGAGATTTTTTTAAATGTATTGTAAAGTGCCGAACGAGGAGCGAACGAGAGATATGGAAATGCAAAGTGTAAAAAGCCAGTATCCGTCCGTACAATACACGCGTGGTTGGTCCGTCGGTCGGTCGGTTCCATACACAAAGCGACGTGGAAAACGAGCGAATCGAAGAAAAAGGGTGGGAGAAATCATATTCATATTATTATTCTCCAATCAGAGGTGCGCTCGCGCCTAATGCGCGATATTGTATGCGCATTTTTATGCTAACTAGATGATAATGAAGCAAAACGGGTGATATGGCATGGAAGCGAAAATGGGGGGCTTGGTGCTGTCCCGCTCTAGCTGGCGCGCTGGCCGTGTGCTGCTATCGCCCGCCGTGCCGTGTGGACAGTGTGTGGATGTGGAGCTCACTAGCAGAGCCGGGCTCGTACATACGGATTTCCATGTACAGCCGTCATCGTTTGGTTTTACATAGAAACGAGCAAAGAGGTGAATAATATAAAAAAAAAGTCTACAATGACCGTTTGAAGGAGCGATCCATAATGCATGCAGTTTTTTTTTTCTCTTTGCTTCTCTCCTCACTTCAGTCATATCCGTAATAGGATATTCTGATTAAGGATATGTGAAACTTTTGAAAGCTTACTTCATAATCAAGAATCGATTCGTTTTTATTATGGACCTGACAGTTTATTAGTTTTTGAACGACTTTAATACTTTTGCTCTTGACTGCTGCTGAATAAAATACTATTTTCTTGCTAAGCAGAATTTAAAATGATCCATGGGTGAACCAAACTAAATTTTGGCAGTCTGATTCTACATTGTAAAATGAAAGAAAAAACATTCAATGAAGAGCATTCATGGTGCTTCACAAATGCGACATTTTAAAACATTCGTAAATTTGAGCGAAAATTAAATGAAGAATCATTTGATTGATAAATTGTACGACTATATAGAATTGTTACCGAAATGAATTCTGAAATTAGGGCAACTAAAATGCAAAATGCTGCAGTATTTTGCTCATATTTTTAGAACCTTTTAATAAGAACATCATCTTGAATCAGTTAATCATAGATGTAACAGCTTAACAGCTTAACTTTCAGCGGTAACAATATCGCGTAAAATCAGGTAACACAATCAGTGATCCGCTTAGACTGCTTAAAAGTGGTTCCTTACCCTACATCCTTCAGGTTGCACTGCTGGGACACAAATTCCTCTAAACACTAAGATTTGCGTTCGATTCAAATTCATCACTACATTTTGAACTAATTTTACTTAGCACTCAGCATTTCAGCAATTCTCACTTGTCGGTCCAATTATTTATCTATGAATAACTTTAGAATTCTTTCTTTAGAAAGAATAGAAAGCAATTCAATTAATAGGAAAAACTTCAATGCAGTTCGTTTGCAATCGCGAATGGACGGCGCACAAGTTGTTTACGCGTAACCAAGGGAACGCTCGTGGATATGAAGTGATGCCAACCTAAATAATTGAGCGTCAAAACAACTAGATATTTTTGGTTTCGAAATAACATTCGTAAATCGTCAATAATAACATAATTATATTCATGTAAGCTAATTTTGTGTAGTAGAAATACTTTTTAATCTTGTTCAACACCAAAAATAAATATGCGATTCTATGTTTCATAATTGTAGATGCACGCTTTACAACGCTTTATAAGCCCTTAAGGGCCAAACAGAATGCTGCGTCAACGCGTCCGTCAGCGTTATTCTGACAGTTTTCCCATGGGTTTACTGTCAAATTGACGCTGACGGATGCGTTAACGCTGCATTCTGTTTGGGCCTTTACACAACAAAGCTGTTCCTTGGGCTCTTGGAAAAAGTAACACAACATAAATAACAGAAAAGTAGTAGAAAAATTGCAAAGTCCTGATAATCAAACCTAACCAAATCGTGTAAGGTTTACCGTGGCGCATTGCACAGTGGGGATTGTTTCGAAAAAACTGTCCTTTATCTCCATACCTCAAAATGCCGTTGGGCTAGAATCAATCTTTTGATGTCAAAAGAAAGCTACCCTACTTTTCTCGACCTGAATTTTACCCTAGTTTCATCAACGATACCAATAAAAGAGAATATCTCTGGATTCCGCTGGGATAAATTAAATCTTTTTTCACTAAAAGAAAGCTATTTTTATATGCTTTCGAACAGATTGGCGTTTGTTCACAGCATCTGTTTGTTTCTTGTTGTTTTGATCAAATCTCAAGATCCTGCTACCTTAATTCGGCAACGTTAACTAAGAAAATGAGAGTAAAATGACCAATTTTGCTGCAATCAAATACCATGCCATCGGAAACTACATAAAGCTAGCTTTATTGTGGCGAAAAAAGATCGGCTTTATCCCAGCGGGTTCTTGAGTTATTGATCAATACTGCTCTGAGTCTGTAGTCCTAGAAAAGTAGGGTAAAATCCCCTTCATTTGACCGAAACTACGGCAATGTTCCGATTTTGTCTACCCCCGATTTTATCAGCTTTTTAGCTCGATTTTGTCAGCCTATAAATTTTGTTTAACTTTTGTGCTTTTAAACATGATTCATAAAACTTTTCAACCTGCTTGAAAGTATTCTGATGTTCTGAGGAGATTTTTTGAATAAAATGATGCCTTCTTGCGAGTAATTCGGGGTCAAAATTAGGGTATTTTTTAAAGCAAAGGTTCTATAGTTCCTAAACAAGCAAAGTTAGAGGTATATTATGTTCAGCAATATTGTGTATTTTTACCATTTGTACAACTTTGCGAAACTTGAAAAAGTCATACAACAACTACAAAAACAGCTAAAATAGAAAAACTGATTTTAACGATTTTTCATTCATGAGAAATAGGATTTTTCTATCTTTGCTGAAGTGATAGAAGGTTACTGTGTTCAGCAAAATTTCTTGTAATTATATGCTGTAAAACTTTACAGAACACATCAATGTGTTATATTGAAACTGAAGAAAAATAAATTTTTTAATGCACTTTTAGGGGGATCAATCAAAATTTGAATTCCGCTGGACGATAGAACTTTTAATTTTAAGAAACTCTTCCAAAGGTTCCGTAAACCTAAAACCAAGCTTTCCCGTTCACAGCTAATGCGCACCAAAAAAGATTCAAAAGATTAATCTTATCCCAGCGGCACTTGTAGATATTGAGATAAAGGACTTTTTTGCAAAAAAAAATCCCCACTGTGCATTGTTAGGAAGACCTCGGTTCATATTCTTTATTCGGCGACTTCTAAAATACAAAATATTGTTAACCGGCAGCTCCTGGAAGTCCGTCCTTGAGTACACTGTATCATTATTGATGTGTTTTTTTAAGTGGTCGCCCCAAGATCAAGGTATACCTCAAGGGATGTGCACGGAAAAATCAGACACAAGGTTATAGCGGGTTGGCCGCGTCGCATGGATGCCGAACAACTTTGCAGCGAAATCTGTTCTTTTCAAAAACTCAAACGGCACCAGAAATAGGAAGGCCAAACGTGCTAGATGGGTCGATCAGATCAAAGCCGACGTACGTGTGTCGAGACGCTCAACCAATTGGTGGCCAGTAGCCAAGGACAGTGGGAAGAAGTTCTGGATACAGCACGAGCAACCCCGGCTCTGAGTTGCTAGAAGAAGAAAATAGAAAGATGAAGAAATTGAAGGAAGGAATGTCATGAATGTCATGAAATTTTGTACACTGTCATGCCGGTCCTCAATCAAGGTTGGAAGTCACAGTGACACCATTGTCGTTGTACCACTATTTGGGGCCAGTAAAGACAATCAACCTCGAAAAAAAGCAAAGCCTTGGGTTTAAACGTATTTTCTAAGTCTTGGCCCTTCTTTATCGACAGACTTCACAGCCGGCTTTTAGAGTACAAGATAGTTAGGGGGCTAGTGCAACAATCCTACTGACTCTATCTCGTAGCACCGCCTAGCCGAGATGGCTTGTTAGACCAGCGTCGTACCTCGAAACCAACTAAGCAAGCTTATGCTACTCTAAAAAAGAGAGCAACTTCTTTAGATAGGAGCGTTTCTTTGCTTTCCTTGCTTTCATGTCCGATAACTCGCATTTCGTAAGCATTAGGATAAGCATGAACAGCTACACACATCGTAGTTGCACTCCTTGTTTGATCTGTGCTAATAAAGTGGCACTGAGAACAACACAAATAACCCTTTAAGCCTCAGACTTTTTCCAGCTAAAAACCGCAACCTTTCAGGGACATTTTGTTTCAGATCAACAAAGAAAAAACCGCAGAGATGTATTTTTAATTTGGGAAGATAGTATGCAGTTTTCACACAGCTTTGTCATTCCGGAAAGGTTAGAACACTAGATTCGAATCCAGAAATACTGCCATTGATGTTCCCGCTTTCACCGGTGCCGCCTTATTGCCATCCGAGGGCAAAGTTACAACTTTACGCTGATGGAAAATTAGCAAGACCTGTTATGTTTTAAGCTTTGAGCAAAAACAGGTCGATTAGATTTTTTCCCCACTTTTCTTTGTTTCTTAGGGTCCAAGTTGATATCTCAAACGTAGCCTTGTCTAGAAGCGAGCGAAGAGCTATGGACATTTGCAAGCCGAAAAGAGCTTCTAAATCGGCCAACCGAAACAAGAATTTACTGAAATTTTATAATTTTATGAAAAGTAACTTTGAGTATATTTCAATCATTGAAAATTTATAATTGAAATACCGTGTCTGCGGGTAATTCCGCGCAGCACATTATTCCGCGCACTCATCCTAAAAATCTATTTTTCAACAGTAAATTTCACTAAAACGTCATTAATAAGTATACTATCATGGAATATCATGTTCCTTTAATGTTTTTGTTAAAAACTGACAACTTTTGCTTCGTTCGTCTGGCCAAACCAAAGGCCATTTCATTGCACGCTGACCAAAACGTGATTTCCGAATGTTTTGTTAACAATTGTTCTAAGCGGAGGCCTAAATTATCGGAAGGTTTTTTTCGCTCCAAAAAGTATTTTTTATGATGAATTTGTGCTACATAGGTACATAGATGTACACTTAACTGTTTTATGGAAATAGTTATGAATAACTCATTTTTCTGTTTGTTTTGTTTAAAGATTTGTTGTGAGCGGAATTAAGAGCAGATAAATTAGTGTTGTTTATAATTCCGCGCGGATGTAGCAGGATCATATCGGGGAAAAAACGGATAGCAGAATATGCATTACTCTACAGAAAACTTTGTAGATACGTTGAAGAAAGTCCAATAAAGTTGTTCAGTACGGAAATCTGCGAAAATGACCAGGATTCCGGTCAATACCTTACGGAATGAAAAGCACCAAATGCACAGTGATCCGAAATTAGTGAACCAAAACGTGCGCACTAGAGTTTTGAGTAGGAAATCTTGGTTTTAGGTTTGTGGAACCTTTGCAACAGTTTCTTTAGATTAAAAAAACTTTCGTTGGGTGGAATTCAACTTTTGATTAATCCCCCTACAAGTGAAATGAAAAACTCAGTGTTCTTCAGTTTCAATATAACACACTGATGTGTTCTGCGAAGTTTTAGAGCATATTATTATGAGAAATTTTGCTGAAGTCAGTAATCTTCTGTCTCTTCAGCGAAGATAGAAAAATTCTACTTCTTATATATGAATTGTTAAAATCAATTTTTTTATTTTAGCTCTTTCTGTAGTTGTTGGATGATTTTTTCATGTTTTATAAAGTTGTACAAATAGGAAAAATACACAACTTTGCTAAATATATTATAACTCTGTGGTTGCTTGTTTAGGAACTGTAGTAAAAGTTCTACTATATAAAAAATTCCCCAATTTTGTCCGCCAATTACTCGACTATCGGCAGCAGGCAGCTAAGTAATTACATGAACTTGAAACTATATGAAAAATGTTACAAAATCCAGAAGGTTTCATTCGTAATCGTCTGCCGATACATACTAGTTGAGTAAATCGGGGTCGAAATTGGTTTTTTATATTGAAATTCTACAAAGGGGGGAGGAGGGGATGTTTTTGGACGAAATTTGCGTGACGTACTAAATGGATGTCGCCATAGAGGTATACTATATTTGGCATAGTAGTGTATTTTTACCGTTTGTACAACTTTGTAAAACATGAAAAAGTCATACAACAATTACAAAAAGAGCTAAAACAGAGTTTAACGATTTGAAAGAGATAGAAGGTTGCTGTCTTCAGCAAAATTTCTTATAATAATATGCTCTAAAACTTTGCAGAACACATCAATGTGTTATATGAAAAATGACGAAAAATAAATTTTTTATTTTACTTTTAGAGGGATTAATCAAAAGTTGAATTCCACCAAAGGATAGAGCTTTCAATTTTAAACAACACTTGCAAAGGTTTCACAAACACTTTTCCTACGTAAAATTCATGTGCGCACGTTTTTTTAGTTTTGGACCAATGTGAAATGGCGTAATTTCAGGATCACAAACGAGAATAAAACTCTAAACTATCGAATTACGCTGAACGCTTTAATACCTTTTCAACAATTGTAAATATGTGTGACAGAAAAATAAAGAAGCAAATTTTAGTCATCAATATAATTATTATCGCTAAGCTAATTTTAAAATGTAGCGATCGTGTAATGTATCTACTGCCTAGAGGCTATTCAAGTAAATTTGTCCAAACATTTTAGCTTGAGCCATTTTCCGGCTTTATGCAGTTTTAATCTATTATCGTTGATGAGTGCAGTCCATTTTTTATTCAGTTGTTGCCATGTGTTATTATTAGCACTCTTTCTTGTTATGCTCTAAGGTGTTATGTACATGCTTGTTTGTGTTGCTAAGTCTGTTTTTTCTATGGTTCCAGTTCCTACTAGAAGTCCGGACCTAAAATGTACTCGTTTCAATTTTAGACTAATTTTGCCTATGGGATTTTTTAGACTTTGTGTCTGTGATTATTACGATGAAAATATAGTGCGCGGAATTATGTACGCGTCTGAGCGGAATTATAATCAAGTCATAAATTAGTGCGCGGAATTATGTGCACTGACACGTAACCGGCTGAAGCATTTTTTTCTTGTTTATTGGAACTTTACACCAACTGTCATATTTTTCTCATAAAAAGGACTAAAAATTCTATCCGATGGTGAAGTTATGGTAATTCTAACTCATCGTTGGAATTTTTTACACAGATCATAACATTGTCTGTGCCTTAAGTGCGCGGAATTACCAGCAGTCACGGTAACCCTTATATGAAAAAGTGAAGAAAAAGTAGAACTACCAACCTATTTTGGAACCCATTAGCAGCAGCACATGTTATAAAAACTTGCATTTGATCTCGTTGAAAGTGTCTAAATGATCGTCGCGATCAGCCGTTTTTACTTTTTTTCCATTTCCAAGTTTTTCGACGATTATTGTTAGACGTTCTCTAATTCCTTTCAGGTCATCATATAAATTGGATTTCGGATAGTTCAGTAGTTCAGCCAACTCTCGAGCGAACATTTTAGACCTAACATGCAAACCCGAAATAGAAACAGAAATAAAAGCTTATTTTCCTTTTATCCTCCTCAATGATTCCATCACCATGCATTTCACAAGTTTCAGCGACTTGCCTATCTGTTATAGATCCGGAAATTCGCACCATGCAAGATAAATAGAGCCCTTTTCCTTATTTGAACCTCCCCTTCCCCTAGTTAGATAGCACTCAACCTTTTGTCAACCAACCTGTGCGGATTCCCTAACGTTCATAAATCAATCAGAAATCAGTTGTTTTGCGTTTGGACCTTCACGGTATTCTCTTGAAACATCCTGCAATTCAACACTCCACCTAGTTTTGGGTCCCGATAGTTCTGTCCACGGATGTTCCTGAGCGTGCAGCTAGCCAGTTAAGCTGCTACTTATGACGTAAAAATATATTTTTTTCATTAAAAGCCATTTTAAGGACAAGTTCGTCAGAGTACATATAAGGCAGTCAGTGTGGCACCGAATATCACCCTTCCCTTCCCTTCTTCAGTATACCAACATGCTCCCAAAGACTCGGAAAACCGTCGCAAAAAAAAATAAAATCAGTTCAACTAACCTGCTAGTCGTAATGAGACCTTTTTGGAGCATAAATTACACTAAAAATTGAGATTTCTGCCCAATTAAAATTCATCACTTTATGTTCATTTTTTCACCGTCGTTTTTCTTTAATTTTTTTCGGCCGTTCCATTCGTCACATCACTCGCGAAACTTAACTTGAGACACAGAAAACTTTAATTTATCACCCGAACAGTTATTTACTGAAAAACTTCACTTCGTTTCGATTGCAATTCCGAATCCGCGACCGCCATTGTTGTACGTTGCCAAGGGAACGGACGTTTGTATGGAGTGATGCCAACGTAAACATTTCAGCATGAAATTAACCAATTATTTTCTCTATTAAATTAAAGGTCATAGAATGTCGATATTTTATGTGATAGAATTACTGTCGGATCTAGTTCAACAGTAAAAATAGATACGCGATTCTACGTTTCCTAATTGTTCATAACAGATTATTACCTACCACTAGCAACTCTATTCTCAACAAAACGATAGTGGCAACAAGTACTGAAATCAGTAAAAAAGCAACTGGACTCTGACGACCTTCACCTTAAAATGACTGCGCAATTTGTTTCAAACTAACGATTGAAAATCATCGAAAATTTACATTTATGAAATTAAACGTGAGTTTGTATGTTCGAATGCATGTCACGCCATAACTCCAGAACGTCATGATCATTCTCCACCAAACTTGGCACACATGTTCCTTGGCATGAAGGAATCAGCACTTGGGAATTGACCAAAGGGAACCCGGAACGCCTGAACGGTTCTTCATCAAATCAAACGTGGAACACACGTTCTTTCACATAAAAGAATCAACATAGGAAGTTAACGAAAGGAGGGCGGTTTCTTACAAGAAAGGAGGTAGGTTCAAATGGAAAATGATGTGAGTACAAGTAGCTGGGTCACAAAAGAGAGTTACAGAAAGGGGAAAATAAGGTACCCATTGACAAAGAGGACGTTAAAAAAAGTAAAAAAAAGCTTTGTATCTCTTTATAGAGATTACCGAAAGAAGACAGATTTACAAGTGTATGGCGGATAACAAGGGGTGGGGTCTGACTAAGGGAGTAGATACATTCATATGAAGAAAAAGAGTTCTGTTTCTTGTATTATAAGAATTTTCGTTTTCGGTACATTATACTCAGATGTACTGAGAGGTAAAGGGCCCCTAGTAGGATCGGACAATCAGCTGTCTGTTCCATCTATCTGTCCTGTGTGTCCCCTTAAGTTCCGTCTATGCCGTCTTTCCAATCTGTCCTGTCTGTCCTACTTGTCTTTTTTAATCCTGCCATGTATTATGCGACCTACACAGTTACGCGTATTTCGATTTCAACTTGTTGAAGTACTTTAGAACTTGTTACACTGATGAAGGTTACAAGTCTTAACCGAAATACTATCTGTGAAGATCGCATAATTTTTAGGAATTTAGGGCAGTTTTTTCAATTTTTTCTCGTTTATTCGGAAATTTTACTAAAAACTAATTAATAAATATTTTGTCTATATATTGTCCACTATATCCCGTACCAGTTTGGTTCCTCTAACCCGTCTTAAGCTTGCTTCAGATAGTATTGGAACAAAACAATTGCGTGTATTTCAGTTATTTATTATTGACTTCGAGATTTTTTCTTACACAAATGTAGCATTGTCTTCATACTTTTAACAAAAAATACGCTTAAAATTATTCGTCACGGTTTCGAAGGAGTTCTCGAACTTTTCCTGTAATATGGCTCGTTAGGCGGCGCACACTTTCTTCGTCGATCTTATTTCACTAGGTCTTTATCCGATTGATGTCTTTGACAACTTTTCCCTTTGCCTTGAGTCTCCTCTTCATGATTGCCCAGTGTTTCTCAGTAGGGCAGAACTGGGAATAATTGGGTGGGACAAACTGAACCCCTTCCTCTGCATACCATTCTTGAACGACTTTGCTGTAATGACAGCTTGCCAAATCCAGCCAAAACATCACGGGATGGTGGTGGGATCGAATGAATGGAAAAATTCGACGTCAGTGTCTTAAATTTGTAACGAAAGCTTTCGTTTTTCTGCCACAGCTGCAAATGCTCTGCCAAATCATAAATTTTCGTATAAATTTGTTGGCCAAAAGCAAATTTAAATTTGCTTGGAACATCCCCCCGTTGTCAAGTAAAATTTTTGACAGGAATTTGCCCGAAATCAGCCTTGACATAGGTTTCATCGTCCATCAGAACACACCCGTCGAACTTGGTTAGCACCCGGTCGTATAGTTTTCGAGCACGGAACTTGGCCACACTATTCTGTTTTATGGTTCGGTTTGGCTGTTTGCTAGCTCGATACGACTTGATTCCTTCCCGGAGTCGAATTCTGCTCACGGTACAATGGGCAGCACCGAATTTTCTAACCAAATGACGGTCCGATAGATTGGGATTCCTCTTGATGGTCTTCAAAATCTTACCACACAGTTTCCGGTCGACAGTTCCACTCCGATGATTAGCTTGAGGTTTCCGAATCGTCGTCAATGTTTCCTTATACCGTTTGATAACGCGCTGTTTGGCTGTTCAGCTGTTTAGCTAACCTAGATGCAGCCCATGGATTTTCCAAAAAACTGTGCACAATTTTCTTCCCGTTTTTCGGCTTCCATGTTGTTTGTTTACAAAATACAGTAATTTTGCGGAATGTCAAAAAAAAACATAGTTGAAGCTAACAAAATTTCCGACACGTGGGCGCCAAGAACTTCCAAATCCGTCCATCAAGAGCGCCACAATATGAGCAAAAGTTTGTCTCAATTCTAAAAGAAGCAAGCTTTAATTCACCATCTGCAAGTTGCAACGTGCAACAATCCACTAGCTACTATCCTTAAATTACATCAATAACGGGATCGACTAAGTCCTTCGGGAACAAAAGGAGTGTTAGTTCAACATTCACTCTGTTATGAAACCGAGTTTGCCTCTGCACCTCCACGAATGCTACGGATAGGATTATTGTTTCCTTTGATAACCGGGCATAATAATAAACACTATACTACAGAGCCACGGACAAGGACAGAGCCGAAAAGAACTGACCGAATGGGCGAACCGAAACAATGACTTATGACGAACCTGTTTTTCGCATATTTGAAATAATCCTTATGTAAAAATGTAGAAAAGGTAGTATAACTGACTTATTTTGGGTCTCATCCTGCCGAAATTTGCCAAATTGTTAAATTTGGTGCAGAACTGTCCAGGCGTTTCGGAGTTATGGCGGAACATACATTCACACTCACGATAATTATTATGAATTTAGCTTAGACATGCAGGTTCATTCGTCAGTTACTCTTGATGACGTGAATTTATCATATTTTATCATATGATTTATTATGTTATCATGAACAAAACTAATATTTTGGACACAAAATCTGCTTTTTACATGTTCCTGAGTATGCAGCTTGACAGTTAAGCTGCTAGTTTTGACATGAAAAAGAATCCGGCTCCGAACGGTAATATCTCCGGGAAAATGGAACCAAATTTTCATTAAAGGCTAATCTAATGTGGTTCTTTTAAGACTATCCAGCTTTTTACGAGCCATAATGGTGGACGTGTTCGTAATATTTGAACGACGTTTTTGACAATTCCCTAATACATCGCGCGTTTTCTTTCCGCGCGTTCACGGTAAAACTAAAGGAATGTCCGGAAAGCAAATGTGCGATGTATTAGGGAAATGTCAAAAAGGCTATTCAAATATTACGAACACGTCCGCCATTATGGCTCGTAAAAAGCTGGATAGTTACATGAATATCGGATAAAAATCAATGGAGAAAGAGACAAAAGTGTTACTGCAAGTACCAAGATTAGTAATAATTCGACATCTGCTGCAGCCTTCAACTGCAGTAAACTAATCAGTAAGAGGAATTATATTTCCAGTTCCTGTATCGGTGATTTGTTGAAAAAATATCTGTTAATCACAGAATTATTTCTGCATTTGGCTACCCTGACATACAGAGTATTGACTAATTGCCTCGATTCAAGGTACAGTAGGCCATGAAGTTGGTCGAACGTCAAATTTTTTCGATCGCGTGTTTTGGTATGGTGAATGTGTTTTCATAGATTATTGCTTGATTATAGTGTAAATGCCGTTCCGAATTGAAGTAAAAACTGCCATTTTATGTTAGTCAAGTATGTCTTTTGTGAATTAATCGGAGTGCTTCTGTTGATAGTTCGCAAAATACTTTGATGCAAAGAAAGTAAAGCAAGTGTAAATGGAGGAAAGGATGACCGAGGGTAAGTAATTGACATTTATCACGTTTAGTTTAAATAGAATTCAGCCTGGAATTGGTGGCTTGTGCTTTCTCTATTCACTTGCAAATTATCTATTGACAATCGCGTGATTTTTGCGCTAGCATAAAGCAAATTTTAAGACCCATCCGTGACTTGTGAGTCTGAGTTTTTTTCTATGCCAGTTTTGATTGCTGAAAACTCTGAGGGAAGAGAAGACCTGTCTGCAATTTTCGTGTTATTTTATTACATTACATTTTTATTATTATTATTTATTATTAAAATTGTGAATTGAATTATTGAAATGCTCTGAGCTTTTTGTAAAATAATTCTTTAATAGTGTTCCTAATCAGTGTTTTGCTAATATTATGTATTTTCGATAATATTTCAAAACCCTGAAATATGGTTACAATAAACTCGGCCACGACAATGTCTTACGATCTTGGCGTATTCCAAACCTGGTGGCATTGATGAATAAAACGACTCTCTTTGAAACATTCGAACCAAAACATCCTTCCATCGCAAGGGACCTTTGCTCAGCACCTACAAAAATGTAGAAAAATTAAATCGTTTTGTAAATTAAAATTGAGTAACTTGTAAAATGACTTCCATCGTAATTTATGGTAGCAAAAAAATATCTCTCAAAGCTGCAAGCAATAATGCCTACCACTTCTGTTACTGCATTCATGCCATAACGACGACATCTTTCGAAAAGCTTCCTAAGGAAAGTTGCCCAAAATTATCCATAGACTATAGACTATTTTCACTAGGAAGCGATACTTCTGTACCATATTATCGAGACCAAAATAATATCCTCAGTCCTACGATCCAATGACCAACCATTCAAAAATAGTCTTCTCATTTGAAAAAAAAACTTCTCCTTTGTTCCTTTTCCCCCCGTTTCTCCCGCAGGTCACCCCCAACCATCACCACCCAGATGCAATTTAAACCGGCATTTACGACGCAAATCAACATTGCAAACAAATGCCAATCCAAACTGACCGACCGTAGCAAGCCATGCATCAGGCATAAAAGAACGATAAACATAGAAAATATGAACGACAACGACAGCAATGACGACTACGACGACGAGGACGACGATGGCGGATGTTTGCCCATCCTCATTCTACCGAGTTTTCCGAGACGGGCAGCATGGCTTGGCCTGGCCTGCCTGCCTGTCCAGTGAGGGTGGTTCGTTAATAAATTACGACAAGTGAGTGGGTGGTGGGGTTTTCCTACGCGGTGGGCACCGTCATCCAGGGAGGGAGGCGGGGGAACGTCACAAGGAAAATAAAACTGTATACCGTGCGGAATAACAAGCATCCGGTTCCGGGCCGGTGCCTGTCGGTGTCGGGGGCCAACTGGAACTCGAGCGCGCGCGAGAGATGATGCCCTGCCCGCCCGGCAGGCAAGCAAGCAAGCAGGCAAAGTGAAATGAAAGTAATTTTTCATAAAAATTTTAGCTCGAAATGGGAAATTTAATATTTATTAAATTTATTATTCCTTATATGTGCACTCTTGTATAGCTGCTACAACCTTCGCCTCGCCAGGCCAGCAGAATGAAGCAAGCAAAGTGTGCTTTGCCTGCCATCATGGCATGCTGCCCGCTACCAGGAAAGAGCCAACTGCGAAGGCTGAACTTATTCCGGTGTTTGTTCTGCTGCTGCTGCTGCTGCTGCTGCTGCTGCTATCGGTTGTTATGTTTTCTTACATTACTGTTTCCGCTCTGCCCGTCTTCTGTATGATGGAAAATGGCCCGTTCACTCTGCTCCGGTTGCTGCCACCCCCTGCACCCCGATCTACAACCATTTGCTTCCGCCTACTTCGAAACAAACCGGACGCCGGTATTTACTTTGGGAATTAATATTTCACATCCTTCACATAATTCAAAAGTTTAAATAAATTGAATTTTGAAAGCGATTTTTCCGTTCGCTGCTGACAGCCTGATTGAAAGCAAATTATGACGACCGAATGCGGCAGGCAGATGGAGGCGCACGGTTTTACTGACTGAAATTACATGGGTGGAAAAGTACGGGCGAAGCCCATACTTCCATTAAGTTCCAATGGTTCGTCAACTTAAAGCTTCACTGTTTATCTTAAAGCTCAACCTCAACGAACGGAATCGATTCCCCGCGCCATTGACCCAATAGAATTCCCACGTGATGCAGCAGCGGCAGCAGCAACAGCAGCAACAGCAACATCCGAAAGAAGCTAAATGAAAGGATTTTATTACTTTTATTAGGTTCATGACGCTCTGTGCTGAGACTTCGAGTGTTGGTTCGCAGCGTCCTGCGGCACGGCACCCCTTTCGTGCGCTTCGAACGGATTCACCTCAGACTTCCTCGCTTTAATTTCTGTACGCTGTATTTGTTGAAACTCATTTTTGGCACTCGAAAGCGAAAACGAGATGTTGCTAATAAATGTGATACGTACTTATACGTAATTTTTACTGACGTTCCTAATGATTCGGAACAGAATTTAACCAAAATCGATGACAAAGTCATGAAAAATGTTGCAAAAAATACCTCACGATTTGCTTTAATAAAAGAACACTAGATGGCATTCAAGCACAGGCCGAAACTTCGGCCAATAAATCAAAAAAGATTTGATTTGCAAATATTTGTATATGGAATTAGCCCCTCTAAGGCTTACGTCATTTTTATGCCCCACAAAAGTCACTAAAATGGTCATAACTATTTTATTTGCCAATATTTTTTGTCAAATGTGCGAACTTTCCCGAAACATTCTGCCAATTTTATGATCTCTCAAGAACCGTGTCGTATGTTACTTTTTCCCGGAGTAATTGCGATGTTCCTTTGAGAACCACGAAACAGCTTTTTGTGATAATTTGATCTATCAGACTTTTGAAATTTGTTTAAAAAATGATGATTTTATGGAAGGTGATTTGCTGATAATCCGTTGGCATTTTGTATACGCTTTGGAGGAATATGGAAAGCGAAGGTAAAGTCGATAAAGCAACACATGAAGCCTGTCGTCGGAAAATCGGGACTAACCTTTAAGGAAGTGTGCCAAACAGAGGCAACAACTAATTCGCGAGAATTATGTCCAACATCTTATAATCACTAACGATCCTACTGTGCCAAAACCTTACTTTTTCGACAACAAACGCTTATCGAATCTGGGCCGAATTTAGAAGTCGTCTCCACGCTTCTCGGTCTTGGGCTGCCACTCTCCAGTCACCGCTAACAACCACTGTTTTGTACGGAGTTGCAGGCTACTAATCCTCTGCTGGCTACGTAATCCGTAAAAGGCCCTATCGGAAGCCGCTATCGGCCTTTTTACCTCACGACTCACATAATTGTCAGTTGTCACTTACGGTTAACACCGATGATATCGATGTCGTCCACAAACCCTAGGATGAGATTTCATAATGACGGTACCGCTTCTCTGCACGCCTGCCCTTCAAGGGATTCCTGCCATGGCCTTAGTCTGAGGAACAGGATGCGTGGGAGAATGTTGTATGCAGTATTGAAGAAAATAATGATTCTTTTTGTAAATAGGATATATGAGACCTTTCAACTAGTCCGTAGATTTTTCTTCCTCAGTGCATACCTTTCACTATCAAAACTTCGGCGGGATGGATGCCATCCTTTCCAGCTTTAACCTCGTTCTGGTGACCGCACCATCTTGTTCGCCAATTAACAACGTCTGGCCACCTCCGATCTTTCGGTAATCATCGGTTCCCTTGCTTGTCGTTACATGTAACAGGAGTTGGCACGGTCCGGTTTCTGATTCAGTTAATCGTTTTAAAGAAGCTCCTCGTATCGTGCGTCTCGAAGCAATTCTTCGCGATCCCAGTGCGAAGAAGCCTTTCGACAGCTTTAGCATCTCGATATTTCTCTCTGCTAACGTATGCATTAAAAAATGGACTTTTTCGGATGGTAATAAAAAAACTAAGACAGCTGAGCTGGCATTGAGTTGGATAAATTAGCTTACTTACGAGTGGCCTTCAGGCAGTTAATCAGAACATTTGGCATGGCGGCCGAAAACATGCGTGTACGCATGTTTTTGAGTTCTTTCTTCATTTTTTTTTCCTCAGTTTTCGCAGGTTTGCCCAGAAATTCTCGATAAGAAGCAGCTGGGTGACGTTAGGTGAGCTCGCCGACTTACGTACCAGCCGCTCCATCTCTTCCAACGATCGCTTCGAGTAGTGGGCCGACGCCAGATCCGGCCAGAATGAGAACACTGCATCTTCGCCCTTATGGTATTTCTTGATGAACGACTCAACTTCCGGTAGGCACTTCGTACTATAAATTTCCCCGTTCACGGCCAGGCGGCCGGAGCGAAAGAAGAGTGGCTTTGACATCCCTTTTTCTCGCTGATTGTCAGCCACACCAGCACCTTCTTGGGGAACTTGGTGTGTGAGATGGACTTCACCTCGGCGCTCACTTCCTTCGTGGGGGAAGTAAAATACGAAGTGCCCTGCCAGTCGTTGCCATCCCGGGGTGAGATAGGCCTCGTCGTCCATCACCACCGTCCGGAACCGGGCTTTCTTTCGATGCTGTGATTGTTGTCCAATAGTGCCAAGATGTTGTAGATGCCGGAACGGGTGAATTTGGCGCCCACAAAGTGCCGCACGATGTCCGTCTTCGACGCGGCGGGGTACCGTTCTTTGAATGCGCATACTTCTGAACGGAGTAGCTTCACTGTATTCACCTTCACGGTTTTAGAATTCGACTGGTAGAGCTGTAGAATTTTTTTTTTGCAAATAAGCTAATATAATTCCATGCTAATGGAAGATCAATGATCAAGCTAATGACTATTTTATCATGAAAGTACACACAAAAAAACCTTAAGTTCTGATTTTCATGAAACAATAATTTATCTGAAGGAGCGCCAGGTAAGAAAAAGTCCAATTTCTCTTTTTCTTTTTTCATGTCTATCAGAAATATTACAAAATTAAAATAACGCATGAAATTTACTCACAGAAAATTTTTTTTAGCTCAATCATTTTGTTCTAGATGTCCTTGTCCTTCAAAAGTAAAAAAGGGAATATTCGCCGCTTAATTATTGTCGGAATTTTTGTTTTTGAAAGATGATAACTTTTGACAACTACAGACGGTCTTACCGAAGGTGTCTGGAATCCGATCTCCACTCCAGGCTGATCGTATTCCGGCTAGTACCACGAGGAGGTAGGGACAGGAGTTGCTGGATAAGAGGCTAATGACCACTAAGGGGTCTATTTTATAACTGCAGGTACCGGTGCAGTTGCAAGGTACCGATTGCTCAGTCATTTACCAGCCATCTATTTATATAAGAGGCTTGTCTGTAGTCAAAACCAGGTCTCTGACACGACGTCATAAGAGGCTTATCGGAAATTAAAAACGGGCCCCTGATAAGACGTCATGTTTTCGTACCAATGAGTTCTATTCTCAGTCACCTCACTGGTTGACTGCTAGACTGCTCGATTGCTCAACTGGTTGACAAAATTGCTCGACTGGACTGGTCGATTAGACTGCTCGACTCAACTGCTTGACTGAACTGCTCGATTCAACTGCTCGAGTGAACTACGCGACTTAACTGCTCGATTCGACTGCTTGACTTAGCTGCACGATTGAACTGCTCGATTGGACTGTTCGATTCGACTGCTCGACTTGACAGCTCAATTGGACTGCTTGACTCGACAGCTTAATTTTTTTTGAGTGTGGATATTATCACTACGACCAGCATTTTGATCTATTGTGATCTTATCCAGGTGTTGTTCCGCACTTCGTTGTTATTGCAGTATCGCTATAGAGTGAGCGAATTGCTTATTATCCGTGCTTAAAGTGTCGGTGTGTTTCCATCCCTTTTTTCTTCTACACTTCTGCTACTTTTCAACCAATCTAGCTCTAGAGCCAGGAAGTGCGGAGACTAGTTATAATTTGTCCTTGGATAAGAGGCTTCATTCGCACTCTAAACAAGTACCATTCTTATAACTTGCCCTGGCAAAAGGCTAACAAACTAACAGACAGTAAATGCAGAATTTAGTAGGAAGGATGTGGAGGCGCCTGAGAATAAACCCATGCCTGGGTTTCCCAGGCCTGATTCTACTAAGATTCATATTAGTATAATCTTCAGCAGAATATCAGCTTGATTTCACTGCTCGACTTAAACACTCGACTTGACTGCTCGACTCAAATGCTTGACTGAACTGCTCGATTCAACTGCTAGACTGAAGTACACGATTCAACTGCTCGACTCGACTCAACTGTTGGACTAAACTACTCGACTCAGCTGCTTGACTCAACTACTCGATTGGACTATACGAATCGGCTGCTCAACTCAACTGCTGTACTCGATTGCTCGATTCAACTGCTCGACTAGACTACTCGATTGAACTGCTCGAATCTACTGCTTAACTCGACTCGACTACTCGACTCAACTGCTAGATTTCACTGTGAAACTTAACTGCTCGACTGAACTACTTGACCCGACTGCTCGACTAAACTGCTTGACTAAACTGTTTGATTCGACTACCCGACTAGACAAACTGCTAGACTTGACTGCTCGATTCAACTGTTCGACTGAACTGCTTGACTTAGCTGTTGGACTCGACTGCTCGACTGGACTGCTCGACTGAACTGCTTGACTAAACAGCTTGATTCAACTGCTCGACTAGACTGTTCGATAACTGCTTGATTCGCATGCTCGACTCGTCTGTTCAACTCGATGTTCTGATCTGTTAAACCAGACCGGGCCAAGTCGCAAAATTTTAAAAAATGAGTTAATGACGCAAACGATCAAGAATTTTCTAAGCAACATTTTACTAATCAGACTACATAAATGTTGCAAACAACCAGAGTTATACGATGATTTCAAACGATTGATAGCTATAAACCATACAGAGCAGCAAACTTTGAATGCGTTTTTCTCGTAGTCAGTATTTTGTCACTCGATTCTGTCTGACTTAACACCAACTATATGAATCGGTTTGCGGCAGAAAATAGACGGTTCAAAGCCACTCACACAAAAGAGTCATTTTGCCCACCTATAGGATCAGCACAGTGAAAATAATGTTTTTATTCAGATAAATAAAATCCAATGCGAGCGTAAAAACTATTTGTTTCAGTTTCCGGCTAAGACTTTCTTATGTACAACATCTTAGAGCTATACATATTATGCAATATAAGAACTCAAAGCACTAATACAAAGATTAAACATCTTCGCAAACACTAACCAATGCACAGTGGTCCAGAGACGAAAACTAAGTGGAAATTCACATTTTGCGGCTAAGCGATTCATAATAGCTCCCTGCAATGTTCAGCAATTTTCTTCAACTCTAACAGACAATTAATGTGAAATCAATGGCTAAGTTCAAGTTTGGCTTGTAAACACATAACACATACTAACTTTTTATTGAAAAGAAATAGAAGGATAATTTCTTCGACAAAGTTGTAGCTAAAGATTATATAAGTAACTTTCCGAAAGACATAGTATGCGTATTTTTTATAGTTTCTATCTCACAGGACGTTTTATATAAAGACCTCTCAAAAATCACTTTTTCGCTAATTACTTCAAATTTAATGGTTTTATTGCATCATAATATTTTACAAAGTTGTTTCTCTTATCAAAAGACATACTTTTGTAGAACATTGAATGTTGAAAACTCATACGTATAACGAGTTCTAACGTTTTTCCTGTGTTTTTCTAGTCTTTTTCAGAATAGAATATCTCAAAAAGGGGCAAACGGAAAAAATCAAAAGTGGCCGTTTCTGAAAGTTTGAAATTTTATTTCAAACCTATGTGAAAATAAAAAACTGTTTTTTTCTCTGTCTCGAGTAAATTTCAGTTTAATTATTCCATGCTTGGCCATTTTCCACTATGCAGCATTTGAGTAATTCTCGCTGAAACGGGGCCACTACTGACACGAGGTCTTCAAATATTGGAACTTTTGCGCTTAATTGGTTGAAAGTGGTTAAAAAATTGGAATTACACTTTTGATACCTCGAAACAGTGGACCCCTCGTTCGCCAAGGGGCCTAACAGTTTCAATAAAAGTTGAATTTTGAGCAAACCTTGAGATCTACATCACGTGATATTTCTGTAAATTTGTCATAAAGTAGAAGAACAGGGCTTTCAAATGGAATAAAAAAAATTTTGGCGGCCATCTTGGATTTGGTCGCCATATTGGATTTTATCAAAAAATAGCCGTTTTCACCATGAGCCCCTCTAACCGATTTTCATTTTGAGACCACCATTGGAAAGCTGAGAAAAGCAGCTATAAGAAACATTCATAAAATTAGGTGTGCAATGGCATTAACTGAATAAAACAACCAGTTATTTGTGCTAATGCTAATAGCATCGTCAACCAAATCAGATTACCCACGAATGACCGAAACAGGAATAGCCGAAATAACAAATGGAGTAAATGATCTGAAGCACGAATGGCCGAGTGCCACACTCGACCAAAAATATTTGCGGCTGTATGCTGTCCTTACTCGCTGCCGCTTGTTCGAATTCAACTAAGCGACTATCCCTACTAGTAGTTTTAGCACAATAGATCTCTATTATTGGTCGCAGTGGTTCATTGTCCTACAAAGAAAAAAAATCCCTACTAGTAAGTAAACCTTGGAAAATACATGCACCTAATAAGAAATGAATTTTAAACCTACGTTTGACAGATAAGGTCATTTATTTACTGGAAACACTAACATTCATCGTAATTTCGAATAATTTACCAAGATTGGTAATTTTTACCGGTACTATAGTATTTTGTGACTATTTTTGAAATACTTTCACCAAAAGCATCCAACACCGACCGCCTTAGTTCTACCTTATGCCATTTTTTTCTTGTTTTTCAATTGCTGGTCTTTTTTTGGTGAACATTTCATGATTGGTTTGTTTTTTCCTGAATTATGGCTGAAAAACTAACGATCAACAAAGTTAGTTAGTTTTAGTTTTCAAATCGTAACTCAAGAAATGATATAATTTTCAGCATTAAGTGATTAAAACTTTCTGGACATTACATTTTTGTGTCTCTTTTCTTATTTTTCTAAATTTGCAATGATTGTCTTCACAACACATAACCGTGTACTGTACAGTAAGATAAAAATTTCAATAATCGCTCCCGCGGACACCGTGCCCATCTGGGAGGGACAGTTTTAAAATCGCATCTCCTCGAATCCTCCGCTACGTTCTACATAATAATTCTTTCGCAGCTTATACTGAGCAATGCTGCTGTGCTGTGATGGGGACAACGGCAGGAACAACGTGGAACAAGGTAGGCGAGGCAGGAAAAATGCATATGCACGCAGCAAACCAGGACACGACTAGAGAGGGGGAGGGGGAAAGGCCACAACACACATGCCAATATGAAGGATGAATGTCGAAACGCACAAAAGTTGGAACGGAGCCGAGCCGCAGTGCGGTTTTCTCATAATGTCTGACAGGCGGCCAGCAGGGCTCTGGCCTGGCTCTCGATGACGACAGTCCGCGGTGTCGGAACGGAAGCGCACGGAGGTGGTAACTTGCATCGGCTACTGTGACCACTCCACTGGCACTGGCTCTCTGTCTCTCGCTTGCCGGTTGCCGGTAGCGAGAAAAACTTGTTGAATTGTTAATTATTTTCAAAGTATTGTCAATGCAGAGCGAGAATGTGATGTCCCCTTGTCCCCCCACCCCCAGGCCAGTTCCTTTGGAGTGAGCTGCGTGTATGCGACGCGATGTCACAAGATCACGTCTGCAATGGCTCCCCGATCGCGCCGAAAGCGGGGCAATGACGCCGCACCGGTGGCGGTGCGGTGGTGACGGCGGAGAAATATGTTTAAACGTAATTATTTATATTTTATTTTAATGAGAACCTCGGTACAGTATTATACAGGGAATGTTATCATAATGAATTTATGTGAAGAAATCGTTTGGATTTAATTGCATTGAGGCTAATTAAGGCGCGTTGGGAACTAGTTTACTGCGATTTTGTCACACGAACGGTCATGAATCGGATGGTGGATCGCAGCGCAAAGTAGGCGCGTTTCTCCGCAAAAACAGGTGACGAATGCAATGAAAATATCATAACTGTGAGACGCATGCTGCTGCGTGCTGCGATTTATCAGTTACAGTTGTAATCCTGTGTGAAAAAAACGGAAAAACTTGAGATAAGTCTCAAGCAGGATCGACGTGAATGGCTTCGTAAGCACAATCGACACACAAGTTTTGCTCTGATAAAATGGAATGCTGAACAAGCGACAGCTGAGGAATAAACGGAAGCGCTTGGGCTCAAAACTTTATGAGAACGATAACGACGTGGATGATGGTTATGGTGCAAAATAAGCACCGAATGCATGGAATTTACATAATTACTTCGGAAAGAATTAAGAGTAAAAAAACAGCGAAATATAAACTACAGAATTATCTACGAAATTAAGTAAATGTGTGGAAAAAGTGCTGCTATACATGCAAATTCGCCGCTTGCTACGTTCGACTGCACAGGCGTCGCCTTGGTAGCGGCTGTCAGTCAGTGGAAGAGAGTGTTAAGTTGGCATGCAAGGCGCAGATAAATATTAGCTAATCTCATTCAATTGAATATTCTCGAGCAGAACCAGCCATGAGATACTGGCTGAGAGCGTAATTGTTTTTATCCATTAGCATTTGAGGTAGAAATTTTACCGATAATCAGAAAGACTTATCATTCCCACCAGGTTTCGGTCATAAGAAAGTCAATTAGCGTCAGATATTCATTTCCAGCCCGACACCGCCAATCGAATGCAACATACATATTTCGCAGGCGATCTAATTATACGCGAACAATTCGATCCAACTGTCATAATGGGAGGCAATAAAAACTTTTACTCTTTGCCAACCGACGACATACCGCTGATTCCATACCGTGCCCCATTTAGCGAACTTCGTTTTTACCAGACGTGAAAAATTAATTAGATTTATGTTGTCATTAAAGACGTCCTTAGCACAAAAGTTCACTGCCTCTCCGGTCCTCCACAACTCCCCATCCCCACACACACACAACAACCGACCACTTGACGCGACCGAGCGACCGACCGACGATGCAAGTTTAGCTCTTCGCCCCAGTCAGCGGAGGAAATTGTCGGTTATTATCAGCACCCCGTGAGGGGCACCATCCATCGCACCATCCTCGCCGTTTTGCAACAGAAGTCGGCTCATTCTCGAGACTTTTAATCTCGTGTGAACAAAAAATAAATAAATAAACTGTAACCACCGTATGCACTACCATGGTGACTATCATCGCGTAGCCCCGCGTACGCGCGCGAAAAACGAAAGGTAGGCGGTGACACTGCCAAGGTAACAAGAACATCCGTCCGTGTCCGCTGACACTGGCGCGGGGGTGTTGTACTCGTAAAGTACCTACGATGAGAACACTGCCGCTGATGGGTTTATTACCCGGAAGAAAAGTGTTTTGCAATTACAAAGTTAATTTTAGTATAAGGCAAAGTTATGGTCCCAAAAAAGATTTTAGCTTTTCAGAAGTTAGAATACCAGTTTCGAACGAACTTCACCTAATTGGCTTACCGTCATAAGCTTGATGAACAAAATTTCTCCAATTCACTCGGTTGAAGGCCGCCGCTCCCCAATTCTTTGGACCCAAATTCTCCGCCAGATCTCGCTCCACCTGGTCTTGTTCCTATTCATGATTTGAAGCAAACACCATCTTTGCAGGGTAGTTGTCCGGCATTCTTGCAACAGGCCCTGTCCATCGTATCTGCTTCAACTTCAGATACCATTTAAATACTGGGTTCACCATTGAGCTATGAGTCGTTGGTTCATTCGCCGCCTCCGTAGTCCGTTCTTCTGGTACGCCGCCGGAGATCATTCTTAGCACTCGTCATTCGAACACTCCGAGACATTCATTCAATCATTCTAAATTATATTCTAAATAATACGAATTCATTCAGTCAAAAATAACAATAATAAGAATTTCATTTGATATAGAAATACACTCAAGCCAAAAATAAATTAGACAAATTCAGTTATTTCGATTAAGTGTGCATCTACCTAGTTTCGAGTTCAAGAAGATAAGAGAAAGATTATTTGAATACATCGGGATATTAAAAGCTGACCAACAATTGAGTATATTTTTCGTTTTGTAAACTTATTGAACCAGAAAAAGCCACGCTCGGGCGTGCCAACGGGCACATTAGGATCGCCGTCAGAAAGATCCTAATTATGGTATACTGGACACTGGATTGGCGTTTAGGACTAGACGCAACGAGGCTGGCAAACGTGCTATTCTGCTCCCTGAATAAGGAAGGGTGACACCTTCCTGAAACGGCGAGTGGGTTAATGGTGCGATTGCCTCGCACCAGGATTGGCAGGCTAAGATGTAACATTCCTGACTAGCGCTGATCCGGCTTTGGTACCCCATAAAGGATTGTGTCAATGGGATCACCAAAGCGACTGCAAACATCGCAAACATCACAGTAAGTAGGAGGAAAAGGAGAGGTGGACCCGTTTGCCCAAAGTGCGAAGCTACAGCGGTCGCCAACTCGGACCGAGGCTGCTATGGCAAATGTCCGATGAAACGAGCACCCCGAAGGAGTAAAGCCTGTATTGGGCACTGGTAAGAGCACTCCCCAGGCCGTGCAACAAGCTTTGCCTTACGGTAGGTCGAAGCTGGAGGAGGCTAGGAAAGCAGCCGATGAGCTCTACGGGTTTGTCAAGGAATAAAGAAATTAAGCAGTTGGCAATAAGAATCAAGTCCACCCTTCAAGTCGTCGACAAAGAACATCAAACCTTGCGAACGCGTGCTGAAGAGGCCGAAAAGGCAAACAGGCAAATGCTAGGGAAGCATCGCAAATAACGCACCTGGGCGAAAGTGAAAAGACACCGTGTCGCTACCTTTCGCTTTCCAACAAGCGAGGTAAAACGTCACCAGAAGAATTAGCAGCAAATGGCCTTAAAAAGCTCAAAGATACCCACGAAGAGCGTACGCCCCAGGAGACGGTAGGAACAGTTGTTCTAGACGATGGTTGGCATACAGCTGCCGGAAGAAAAAACAAGGAGAAAAGAATGCAGCCTCGAAGGCTGAGAAAGAAGGGGGATGCCCTAGTAGTGGAACTGAAAGATAAAGCCACTTACGCGGAACTTTTGCGGAAGGTGAGGAATGACCCAGCACTCAAAGAACTAGGTGACAACGTGGTGAAAACCAGGCGCACGCAAAACGGAGACATGCTCTTTGAATTGAAGAAAGACCCTTCGGTAGAAAACTCCTTGGGTGGCAAGAGACGACATTCGAGTGCAGAAACCTAGACGAGATCACGACAGAGGATGAGCTGATAGCTGCCCTGAAGGAGCAAACACAATTAGGAGATGTTTCATTTTCTGTGCGGTTGAGGAAACGATACGGGGGTACCCAGGTAGCTACAATTAAACTTCCCGTAGCTGCTGCCGGTCAGGCATTGGAGACCGGCAAAATCAAAGTGGGGTGGTCAGTGTGCTCCCTGAGAGCTACTCAACTACCAGAGAGATTCTTTAAGTGGATGGATTTTGGACACGCGTTGACTGGCAGAAGATAATGGAGGTGACCCAACTCAATCTGAACCATTGTGACACGACACAACAACTGGCTGTGGCAGTCAACTACAGAAACGGAGTGCGACGCTGCAATTATTGCTGAGCCGTATCATGTTCCTCCTGACAACGGTAACTGGATTGCAGACAGAGCAAGGATGGCTGCAATTCATATTACGGGTAGATATCCTATCCAGGAAGTGGTCGCAAGCACAAACAACGGGTTCGTTATCGCCAAGATCAACGGCATATTCGTGTATAGTTGTAGTTGGACGAACTCACTGAACAGCTCACCAATCGGGCACCAGTCGTGATTGGAGGCGACTTTAATGCTTGGGCAGTGGATTGGGAAAGCAGATGCACCAATGCAAGTGGCTACAGTCTACTACAAGCTCTTGCGAAACTGGATGTCAACCTAATGAACGAAGGCACCACCACCACCTTCCGCAAAGATGGGCAAGAATCGCCGTCACCTTTTGCAGTCCGTCATTGGTGGCAAACACAAACTGGAGAATTTTCGAGGGTTAAACTCACAGTGACCATCAGGCGATCCGGTACTACATTGGCTAGCAAAATACTGTGCCACTACAAAGGGATAGAATCCCTTTTCGTCGAAGGCTTGCAAGCAGAGAGTGGCCCTTCAGTCCGGGACGCAGATGAGCTGATGGAAAGGCTAGTGAGAGCATGTGGCACAACCATGCCAAGAAACCCAGGCACAAACGGCGACCAGCGTACTGGTGGAATGAGGCACTAAGCGAGCTTAGAGCTAGATGTCTCAGCACCAGAAGACGCGCACATCGAGCAAGATCTGAGACGGAAAGAGAGGAACGTAGAGGAGTCTTCAGAGTGGCTAGGGCTACGCTGAAACAGGAGATCAAGCGGTGCAAATCTAACTGTTTCAAGGAGATGTGCCAAGACGCCGATGCCAACCCATGGGGTGACGCATACCGCATCACCATGAGAAGGTTGAAAAGCCCCTCGATGCCCGCTGAAGTATGTCCAAACAAGCTGAAGGTGATCATCGAGGGACTCTTTCCGCAGCATGCCCGAACGACCTGGCCCCCGACACCAAGAAGATAGCAACGCCGTAGAAAGAATAATCACCAATGAGGAACTTGTGATAGTTGCAAAGGGATTGACGGCACGAAAAGCACCAGGAATGGATGGAATCCCCAACATTGCTTTGAAAACGGCGATCTTGGCGTTTCCGGACATGTTTAGGTCGGTCATGCAGAAATGCCTGGACGACTTCCCAGCCCAGACAGATGGAAGGCGCAGAAGCTGGTGCTGCTACCTAAACCAGGTAAACCACCGGGCGATGCTGCTTCGTATAGGCCTATATGTTTACTGGATATTCTAGGAAAACTCCTGGAAATGGTAATTCTCAACAGTTTGACGAGATACACGGAGAGCGAGCATGGATTGTCCAACAAGCAATTTGGTTTCCGGAAAGGAAAGTCCACGGTTCCAATGCAATCCGAACAGTAATCGAGAGCGCGGAGAAATCGTGAACGCAGAAGCGACGGGGCGATCGATACTGCGCTGTGATAACCATAGACGTTAAGAACGCTTTCAACAGTGCCAGCTGGGAAGCAATCGCCGTAGCGCTGCACAGAATGAGGGTTCCCGACTACTTGTGCAGAATTCTTAGGAGCTAATTTCAGAATCGAGTACTAGTGTATGACACGTCAGTTGGACAAAAGTCCATCAGGATTATGGCGGGTGTCCCTCAAGGCTCCATCCTCGGTCCAACGCTTTGGACATTAATGCTACCTAGAAGTGTCGAGATTGTCGGCTTTGCAGACGACGCAGTACTAACGGTCACAGGTGAGTCGTTGGAAGAAGTGGAAATGCTGGCTACTGAAACCATAGATATGATAGCACACTGGATGCAGGGAGTGTAACTCCAGCTGGCTCACCACAAGAAGGAAGTACTAGTGCTTAGTAATCGTAACGCAGTGCAGCAGGGCCGGAGATCATGTCATAGTCTCGAAATGGAGGCTGAAATACCTGGGAGTAATGTGTGATGACAGGATAAACTTTAATGGACACGTTTAATTACGCTTGCGAGAAGGCGGCGAAGGCCATTAATGCACTTGCTAGGATAATGCGAAACAACTCAGAACCAAGGAGTAGTAGAAGACGCTTGCTAGCCAGTGTATCTTCGTCGATACTTAGGTACGGTGGTCTAGTTTGAATTGCAGCATTAAATACTAAACGAAATCGAACGAAGTTGAACAGTATGTTCAGACTCATGGTAATGCGGGTCGCAAGTTGGAGGCAATATGCATTATCGCCTGGATGATTCCCATCGTCATAATCCTGGAGAAGGACAGCAAGTGCTACAGGCGGAAGGAAACCAGAGGCATAAGCAGTCGAGTGCACTCAGAGGCAAACATTAACTTCATATTAATCGAGCCGTTGCCAAGTTTGCTCTCGTACAGCGTCAGCGACTTGGTAGGAAACTTTCTGTTGCGTATTTGGACATTCTCCGTTCAATTGTGTTCCTCTTCAGCTGATCTGCAAAATTAAACAATGTTTACATTTTTACAATCGAACAACAAACAATCATGGATGTTTCCATAGTAACTCCGTCAGGGCGAACCCGACGCTCCTGCAATGAATGTCAAGAGATTGTGCCCACTTGTGCTCAATAGACGCCATTATCGCTCGTGAAAAGCTGGATAGTTTCTTTAGTTTGTTTATCATAGGCAATGTAAAACCATAGATTACTAGATTTGATGCACGTCCAGAGTAGAGTGCCGCATGCGTGTAGTTAAAAAAATACAATCATATTCACCACAAATTAGGCGTATCACGACGCTTGAAAAAAGTAACGGTTATCGATAGCCTTAAATAGTAAATTGATCAATGTGCAATGAAAAGTTTAAAACCGAAATTTAAAAATCAAGCAATTCCTGATTGATATGATTTTCAATTTATGCCTAATTTTTTTTTTTGGGGGGGAAAGGATTCCTTCAAGCAGCGAAAGACGCACTGGGGTGGCCTTCCGATAGGTTGTACGCTTGCTTGACAGTATCGAAAACATTGACCAATTTTACTGTTCACAATCTTCATCGATAAATTTCGATCGAATTTCGTTGTAAAATGTATATTCGTTTTCGATTCGGAAACGCGCACTGAAACTCGGGTTATAAAATTACTGATTACTCACACAGCAAGCGAACCAATTAGCGTGTATAAAATGAACGTTTTATCTGCGCGGTCATTCGTGGTGCTTAATTTTCGTTAAATGTACTCCAATCCATCCAGTGGAACTTTCTCCGCGCTCCTTCATCCGCTGGCGGTGGTAATTCGTGGCAAACTGGATGGATGGACGGATGGATGGCTGCTGCGGTATCCGTAATCGATTCGATCGTATAAATTTTCATTAAAACCCATCACCGCCCAGAGGCACACGAACGCGAAAAGTGATAAAATTTTCCCATTTCACCCGTCGATAATTTGTCATTCCATTACGAAAACACAAACTCGGGAAACAATCTGCGTTATGGTCGCGGCGACGGCGGCGGCGGCGGCCGTGGTCATCATTGCGCGCGAGACGCATGTCTCGCAAGTACATACCAGGGGGTTTCGCTTCAACGGTCGCGCAGTCCGCGCGGTTGGCTTTTCGGCAATTGAAATCGATTCCGGAGAGGGCTGATTAAAATTCGTTAAGTATATGGCAGTCAACGCGAGGGGTCGACCACCCGCTTTCGCTGCTGCCACAACTGGCGCACGGAACGTACAGTACATGTACCGGTGGACGTACAAGATACGGACACGGGGCCTCGCCACGGGGTCGTATGTGGGTGTCATTCGATGTCAACTTTTTTTTTTCGTTCAACGGGATGATGCAACGTGGACAACAGTAATGAATGGTTAATGAAAGGCACGTGAAATTACCCGCACACTTGGATTTTTTTTTCGATCGAACCGCCTGTCGTGCGGTTGTCTCTTTAAAATATCCATAAATAATCATTTGTGTGACGTTTGATAACGTTTCTAAAATGAATTCAAACGAAATTTTCAATTCTGATGGTTGACAAACAATTTATGGGTACGGGGTCGAATAAATTAAGAAATTTTATGTGAATGAAAATTGTTTCAGATTTTTAAAAATTATAAAGGAATTAAGTTCAATTCACTTTTTATGAGAGGCTTTGATTGTTTAAATTGACATTCTTTCACACGCGTAAGTTGTCGCTGTCAAAAAATGTATGCGTACAAATGCATACTTGGATACAATTCGAAACAAGAAATTGCAACGAATTAACAATCTATATCAGTAGTGGCCTTTTAGAGAACAGGATCAGTACTTTGGGATCCAAGTGTAAGAAATACTCCAACCAGCATCTTGTCGGCTTGGCAATTACTCTCGCGGCCGATCTAATCTAATCATCACATCAACCAGTATTCAAATGCTGTGCATATCATTTTCGCGATAATTGAAATCGACATGCAACGGCCTCGGCTGGCCGGCTGACTGGACGGCCGTACGCCGATTGGCGGTCTTCGCACAATTAGTGCCAGACTTGGCGGCGCACGATTTGCGCTTCCCATCCGCCCCATCGAGAGATATTCAAATCGGTACCGACTTTGTATTGCCTCTTTTGAACTAAACCGCCCGCCGCCTGCTGGGTCGGGTCTGACTCATCCGCATAGACAATGAGGCACGCGGGAGAAAAATGTCGCCTTTTATTAACTGTAAACCGTTCCCCCGGGCAGGCCGGCCGTTGCCACCGAAGAACTAAATTGGCCAATTTGCTTGCCAGCTTTATAGTCGGTGATCAGCCGAACAACAATTCGAAGACGCACGCGTGCTTGCCGGTGGTCAATGGCGAAGAGGATGCTACCTGATTGCCGCAACCGACGATTGCTTCGATCGATTCGTCGCGATGTCAGTAGGCCATTGTAGCGCAGCTTCCAATGCGAGCACGGAAATACTTTGCATACTAACTCAAGCTCCGAAGAAGGGATAATTTGTCCGCTGATTCCGCCGGCGATTCTTCGCTGTTGGTCGATTGTTGGTTTGCACTCCAGAAGCGCACAACACACAGGGCAAAATTCCGATTGCCAAATACATCGAATGCCCGATCGAGCTGCCCGACCGACCGAGAAAGAAAAGGCAAAATTCAGGACATAATTGAGCTGAAAAAGACTTTCGTTCCGGCGGTATGTTGGGACGATTATTCTTAGGTTAAAATGTATCCTACTGAACTCGTCTCCCAAGCGTTGGATAATTACTCATTACACAATGTCGAAAAACCAACCGTTTAAGCAAATAGTACAAATTACCTTTCATCATTCGGAGGATCTTCCTGTTTTTACCAAATGGCGTCACGTACACGCTTCCTATTACGGCTTGTTTCCCTTTTCTCAACACAAACGAATTTTTCGCCTCTAAGTTCAGCGATTCCGCGATCTGATCGTGATCCCACATCACCACACCACCAGCACCAGCAGCAGCAGCAGCCCAACCCGGCACCGTTCCCGGCAGCAATTAGCACCTATTTTCGGCCAAACGGTTCGCCTTTGCGCCAGGAATGTTCTGACAACATTCTGCAAATTCCGAACGCGAAATGCTCACCCATCCAGCCAGCCAGCCAGAGCGGCTTCCCTTCCTTCCTTTCACGGACGGACGGACTTTTGCACGACGATTTTGATTTTTGGTTACCACCACCGCACCGGTCGCCATTTTACACACGGATGGCCGTCGTCGTCGTCGGAGCAAAGCAGGCGGCCGAGCGATGCGATGTTGGCGAAAAAAGGTGCCAACAAAGAATCTCGCCTTCAACACGGTACATCGCGACCACCGATTGGTCGTCTCTCAAGGGTTGGGTGCGGTAATTAAAATGCTACAACGTCACTTTTCCAGGACCATACTGAAGAGATGAAAAATAATAGTCGTTACAGCTTGTGGCTGAAATTTTTCGGCAGCCTGGCTCGAACTATATATTCAGGTACACTCATTAACGTTGTCGAATGGGTGCTTTCTTCACTTTACATAATGGAATCTGTACGCGGCCTCCGCGGACGCAGGTTACCATTTGGGTTACAATTATAAATTAATATTAATGCATTTATAACCTGCTTAAAATAATGCATGAGCGCGTCCGTCTGTTTCTATGAAATCCGGTGCTACCCGAAAAAATCACGGGAAACTGTTTCTTTCTGGTGTGTTTTTTTTGATTAATAAAACAATAATATGTAACACTCGGGTGCTGTTTGTCTCTGGTCGGTTACATGTCGTGTAATTATCGGTACTTAACTGGTGAAATATTAATATGTGTTAAATGAGGTGCATACTGTGAGAGTTTACGCTCCCTTAAGCCTTGCAGAGCTATAACTAACAGTAACATAAGCTGTGGTGATATTTTCTTCGCAAATTGGAAGGCTGATCAATTAACTAACATTGCCTAGTAACGGTTTCTAAAACAGTAGCAAACATAAATAAAATATTTTGGTTACTAAGATGCGTCAAGGCTAGGAATTTTTTTTTTGGTAACATAGGAAATGCGACATGTTCTAAAGCGGATCTTAGAATCATCGTCTTTACTTCGAACTGCTAGCGACGTAAGAAGTGCAAGTCAAAAGACTTCCTACAGTGCCTGGAAGCACCACAATGGCGATACTGTTAGGCTTTTCGCCTGGTTCATCCATCGTACAATGGGCAAAAACGAGCTCGTAGTCCCAAGTATTAGAAGCCGCTGGTTTGGAATCTTACAAGATACCTATTCTTATGTAAAAAAAATGCGGGAAATCGATTGGTGACGGATTCATCCTGTGCAGACTTCAGGTAGTGGTAGTCCATTTTGCCCTATTTTCCCTAAAAATCATGAGAAAAGCTAATTAAACAGTATAAAAACTTATTTGCCGCCCGTGAAACGAACTCAAATAGCTTCCAAATTTAGTCAAAACATCAGAAGAATCAAATCCCATCCATTCCATACTGTGCGAAATGCAGGTATAGTCCATTTTGCCCAATTCACCCCTAAATACATAGTGAAACCTAATTAGAGCGATTAAAACTAATTCAAAGACAGGGGCTAAACTCGAATAGTACCAGTTTACTCGAAAGACATCAGGAGAGTTGTTTGCCAACGATTTAGTAGCGTGATGACTTCACAAACGGTCCGTTTTGCCTGATTCTCTCCTAGATCTACAAAAACACGTTCTTTTGCTGTTGCGTAAAAAATCGTAATTTTTCAACAATGGTGTCTTTGGACCAGTTTATCAATATAATACAGCGCATCTTTTCAAACTATCAAGGTAATCTCATATTCATTTATCAGGGTGATACAAACTTTTGTTTTTTGGAATTCGTCCAAAAAAAATTTTTTATTCAGAAAAATTATAGAACACACTAAAATGAGCAACTTTGCTGAATATAGTAACTATCTATTTTTTGCTAGTTGCGAGATATAATGAGTTATTTAAAAAGTACACTTAAAAATCAATTCTGTACAATAACTCCGCATCCAATAAATTTACTGCTTTCAACTGTTCTCCTAAGTTATTTAGTAGGATAAAATACACATTTCTTTTGAAGATTGTTTTTGCCTTTGAGTTAGTTTTAATTGCTTTAATTAAGTTATCTATGTATATGGGGGTGAATTGGCAAAATGGACTATTCTTGCGTTTTGAACAAGATTGGAATGGATGGATTTTGATTCTTCTGATGTTTTGACAAAATTTGGAAGCTATTTGAGTTCGTTTCACGGGCGGCATATAAGTTTTTATACTGTTTAGTTAGCTTTTATCATGATTTTTGGTATTTTTGGCTCCAGGTGTACTAGTGTAGGAGTCCGTGATGCAAGAAGGTACTACGTACGGCCACGTTTTTGAAGGTGGCAAGGTGGATATGTAAGTACAATGCACAGCGGTATAAAAGGGCGTAAAAAGGAACTTTTTCCTAGCGTCTTTTGCTTTCATTTTAGCAATTTACTTAGTTACTTACTTAATTAGCCTAACATCTTACGACAAGGCCTGCGCAATATAATTTCTCCATCTATTTCGGTCCATGGTAGCTGATCTTGCCACCTCGCTCGCTGTGCTCCTCTTCGTCTTGTTCCTACCGGATTCGATGCGAAAACCATTATTGCAGGATAGTTGTCCGACATTCTAGCAAAATGTCCTGCCCAACGTATCCGTCCAGCCGTAACCATTTTCTGAATACTTCGTTCGCCGTTATCTTGCGCTCCGCCAAACGTGGTTCTTACCACGCGCCGTTCGAAAACTCCAAGTGCACGTAGGTCCTCTTCTAGCAGTGTCCTCGTTTCGTGCCCGTAGAGGCCAGCCGGTCTAATTAGCGTTTTGTACAGTGTGCACTTTGTACGGGGGCGCAGATTGTTCGACCGCAAGTGTTTGTGGAGTCCGTAGTAGGCCCGACTTCCGCTGATAATAAGCCTTTCAATTTCATGGCTGATATTGTTGTCCTCTGTTGCCAGTGATCCAAGGTATACGAACTCGTCGACTCGACAAACTCATCCCCGTCGATTATCATGGAACTGCCCAAGCGGGCCCTGTCATGCTCGGTTCCGCCCTCCGGCATATATTTCGTATAGGACGTATTTCGCTTCAATCCAAACTTCCCTGCTTCGCGTTTTAGTCTGGTGCATTGATCTTCCACCGCCTCAAATGTTCTGCCGACAGCATCCACATCGTCAGCAAAGTAGATAAATTGAGTGGATTTATTGAAAATCATGCTCCGCGTTTTGAGCGCCGCTCGTCTTATAACACCTTTAAGTCCAATGTTGAATAGCAGGCAGGAAAGACCCTGCGAGATTCGAATGGGTCCGATAATCCACTCGAGATTCTCGCACAGCACTGGATCCCATCCATCGTAGCCATGATAAATCTAGTAAGCTTACCCGGAAAGCCGTTTTCGTCCAAAATTTTCCATAGCTCTTGTCGGGTTACGCTAACATATGCGGCTTCCCACAAATCTATTGGCTATTGGCGATAGGCGATGGAAGATGACTTGGGACAGCACTTTGTAGGCGACATTCAGGATGGTGATCGCATGGTATTTCTCACAATCTAGCTTATCGCCTTTCTTATAGATAGGGCAGATAACCGCGTCTTTCCACTCCTCCGGTAGTCGTTCCGTATCCCAAATCTTGACAATCAATTGATGCAGACAGCCGGCCAACTCCGGTCCGGCCCCATTTTAATAAGTTCCGCTCCAATGCCATCCTTTCCCGCTGCTTTGTTCTTCTTCAGCCGCTGGATGGCCTCTTTAACTTCCCTTATCGATGGGGGTAGCACATCCTCGTCGCTTGCTACGCCAATGTGGTCACTTCCTCCGGTATTCTCCCTGCACATCATTCAGTAGTTTAACGTTATGCTGCTTCTCCACCTTGCGATCACCGCACGATCGTCAGTCAAGATACCTCCATCTTTATCTCTGCACATTTCGGCCCGCGCCACTAAGCCTTTGCGAGATTCGTTGAGTCTCTGATAGAACTTCCCTGTGTCTTGAAAGCGATATAGGTACTCGAGCTCTTCGCATTCCTTCTCTTCTTAGTGGCGCTTCTTCTCCTGAAGAAGTCGGGTTTGCTATCCTCGCTTCTGCTTGTATCGCTCCACATTCTGACAAGTGGCTCAACGTCAATTTGGTACCACCCGACCTGGGACGTTCTCCGCTACGCTGTTGATGGCTGTTTTCCAACAGTCCTCAAAAGGGGCTTCATCCAGCTCACCGTCTTCCAGCAGCGCCGTTTCGAGAGATAACGCGTAGCTTTCGGCGACCTCCGGTTGCTTCAGTCGCGCTAGATTATACCGTGGCGGGCGCCGGTATCGTAAGTTGATCACAACAGATAGTTTTTGACGTATCCTTACCATCACTAGGTAGTGATCCGAATCAATGTTAGCGCCCGGTATGTTCTGACGTCGATAATGTCTGAAAAGTGCCGACCATCTATCAGAACGTGGTCGATTTGTGACTCCGTCTGGTTGGGTGATCTCCAGGTGTACCGATGGTACAGGTTATGCTGGAAGAAGGTACTACATATCGCCATGCTCTTGGAGGCGGCGAAGTCAATAAGTCTTAGGCCGTTTTCGTTATTTGCGGGTGTGCGCTGAACCGTCCAATCACCGGTTTGAATTCCTCCTCCTGACCAACCTGAGCATTACAGTCCCCGATGATAATTTTGACATCATGTCGCATTCACGCTCCAGCTGCGCGTAAAATTCGTCTTTGTCATCTTCGGTACTTCCGAGCACTATGGGCCAGAAATTAAAATTTCGGGTCAAATATATTTGCGGTTAAACGGCATGTCTCAGCTCAATGTGGTCTTCGGCAACTATTTGAATGAAAAAATGCCATCCTTTACCGCTGCTTTGGTTCTGTCTTGTGTTCCCAGGTATTCTCTGAAATACACATTTGGGCAGATAGCTTTAATAATTCCCTACAAATTGGTATGCAAACTAATTGCAGATACTTGCAGATGGTTAAGATATTCGGATTTTCCATCAGATGGTTTTTTAACCTAAAAACAGTTATATCTTATTAATTAATGCAGAAAAAGCAAAACAGTTTTCAGCAAAAATATTCCTCTTTTATGTGCAAAATGTTGTCTAGAACATCACATTGACCTGTCTGTTGAAATAAACATGTTACAAGAAGAAATGTGATTTGAGAGGTCGTTTATAAACAAATGTCTATTGCTGAAAATGGGTAAAAGGCAGAAGTTTAATATCTTCAGAATAAATACATCAAATTGGTTTATCTTTAATATTTTGAAACCAAAAAGGTAAAAAAAATTGCTCAAAAAGTTATTACTTAAATTATTGTTAAAGTAACACCTAAATATTGGACGGCACCTTCAAAAGATGCATCATTTTTTCATTTAAAAAGTTGCCGAAGTCCACATTGTGCTGAGCCATGCCGTTTAACCGCAAATATATTCATTCATTCATTTTTAATCTGAATATGGCTTGTTCGCGTCAACATTTGGACACCCCTAAACACACACAACTTCGGAAATACATTAACAATGAGTGAAATATTCTGCAGACGTATGTCGGTTCTTTCTGAAAATATAACACTTGTTTATATTACAACCGCTCAGCGTAAAATGGCGACGAAAGAAGAGCAGGTGCGAAAAGCGATTGTGTGCGGTCGCAATGAAAATCCGGATCTCTCGTTAAGAAAACTTGCCAAAAAGCTTTGATTTCCTCCAAGGACTGTTCACAGTGTTTTAAATTCGTTCGATACTTGCTTGACAACAGCAACAGGAAGAAGGGAATTGTAACAAAAACGGATCTGAGGAACCACCGCAAGAACGCGAAGGTAAAACAAATATTACGGAGGAGACCAGATCTTTCTGTACGTATCTTTGCTCGTAAAACAAAAATATCGCCAACATTCGTACACACTTCTAAGCAACGACAAGACATGAAGTCTTTCAAGGTGAGGACTGTGCCAAACCGTAATGATAAGCAAAATACGACGGTCAAAGCACGCGAATATTTAACGAAGTTTGCATGCGTTATAATGGACGATGAAACGTATGTCCTAGAAGACTTTAAACAGCTTCCTGGTATATCTTTTTACACTGCCATGAAACGGAATGGCGTTGCAGAGCATTTTAGGACTAAGAAGAAAGCCAAGTTTACCAAAAAGTATTTAGTATGGAAGGCGATATGCAGCTGTGGTCGAGCAAGCAAAAGTTACATCACTACGGAAACGGTTAACAAGGAAATATACCGTGAAGAATGCCTGCAGAAACGATTGTTACCGTTCCTACACAGCCATGATGTACCCTCGCTGTTTTGGCCTGATTTGGCATCCTGTCACTACGCCAAAGATGTTTTGGAATGGTATGCGTATTATGCTAATGGAGTCCATATCCGCCAAAGAGGCGAATCCACCTAACTGTCCAAAGTTACGCCCCATCGAGTGGTATTGCGCTTTAGTGAAGAGAGAAAGAGCTGCCCAGCATAAACAACAAGCAACAAATATAGATAAATTTTTAAAATCTTGGACAAACGCAGCTAAATTGGTTGCCAACAAGTCTGCACTCATGGCAAGGGTAAACTCCAAAGTTTGCCAATTTTTCTTGCATACCAAATAAGTAACGTTCATTTGTTTGATATTTATTAACGATACACACATAAATGATATAAAATTGTTCATGGATTAAACTTCGAGCAAATTTGTTTTATTGCAAAATTGAGGTGTCCAAATTTTGTCGCGAATAAGCCATACTTGCTCCTGGTAGTTGAAACTAAAAACATTGTTTACAAACAAGTTTTGTCTTGAAGTGAGATGAAAGGAATGACAGGTTTTTTGCATCCATGGATGAAACACTGTTGCTTTTTTTTTGAAAAGTACAATAATAAAACTATTCATTACCCATGGGTGGGGTGGCCATTGTTAGCGGAAGGTGCAAATAGGATAAATGTGATTGTTTCTCTTTCTTTATAGAGTTTTCTAGGGATTTCCGTAAAGAAAACAGATGTGTAAGTGGCCGGGTAGACAAAGGAGGGGGAGCTGACAAACGGGGAGGAACGTCCAAAAGAGGAACAAGCGTTATATTTTTGCATTATAAGCATTTTGGTTACAATAGGCGCCCCGAGTAAGATCGGGCACTCAGCTAGTAAAGAATATTTCTTAACGCCCGTTGTTTCAATTCGCTGTTCAAAATAACTAAATGCTGTAATTATTCAACGGTAACAAAAGGCGACACTGGGGGGCTTCCATGTATGCATTTGCTACAGTTTCCCAATACGTATTATTATCACTAAAGCCAATTCAGTAAAACAACTACCGACCGCAACCACTGCACTGTAAACCACAAATTGCAATCCGTCGCTGCAAGTCGAAAGCATAAAACACAACACCGCAAGTGTTCATAATCATACTCGGTTATTAGGTACTTTACTGTCGAACCGAGTGACGTTATTTCCCAACGCCGCCCGGCCGGTAGTACTACTTACCGAAAGCCCAACAAACCCTGGCATAGTTGGTTTGGTAATAGTAGGCGGTGTCCACCTGTCGTCACCAGAAACGACATGGTTACAAATTGAAAACAAAAAAAAATAACAATTTCATGTCACCCCCACTTAATTCGTGGTGGCAGGCAGTGCCTACTACGCAATGACTGCCCTCCTCCCTTCAGGATAAATTTAGCCTGTCCGCAGTTATGATTGAGCGATTGATTTTCCATTCCGGCCGTTTGGTTTATTTGTGTCTACGATTGGAATTAATGACGGTTTTGTGGTTTGTTTCAGCCAAAACCAAGTTGCGGTTCGATGTCGGATATATGAATTCGAGCATTATTTCAAAAGCGCTCGCTGGCAAAAAGTGTGTGGGAATTTCCACCAGAACCCAAAGCATTCGGATTCAAAAAATATTCTCCAGGGAGCCCGAACAGTGGTGTATGAAATTACCCAATTAAAAATCGATTATCCAATTGAATTAAGCAACGGTCATAATTCACCGCCACAGGCTGGCGGTTGACCAAACTGGAGTCATTCATCACATTACGCCGCGGATGCACTTTATGTATGAAAAGCAGTTTCCATATAGGAGTAAAGCAAGAGCATACAGCCTTTAAAGGGACTGCCGGGGTAAGTGTTTCTCACCATGTAAGTTAGGCTTAGTTTTTTTTTTTTTGTTAGTGCGTCTTTAACGATGGGAACTGGCCTTGCACTTCCGTTTGAAATGGCGCCTAACAAAACAGCCCGACGCTAAACATCGAATTAAAGGCATAATTTAATTGCATCGCATCTTTCAACTCTCTACAAGAGACAGTCAGCAAGGCAGCAAGGATCAGGATTAACACCCACGGTTCAGTCGGCTGTGAAAGGAACCGACTGCAGTGTGATTTCCACTCTTGTTCATCTCATCGATTGAGCTCCAGTCGAGTCTCGACGGCTGATGTTTTAATAAAATATTGCCACTTTTTTTATTAATCTAATTAAGCTGCTACGGTCAAGTGACGGTCTGTCATAAATCAACAGAACGTATCGCTTACTGGATGACTTACGATGACGACGCAAAATTTTGCGTTTAATGAAGATAAATTTATTGTTTTCAAATTTTTAGATTATCAATCGCAGAAAAAAAGTACAATTTACAATCAACCATCAAATATTCGAAGTGCAATTAGCATCATAGTAGTCATGTTAATTCTAGATATTTCAGTTCCTACTGTCATTCCCAATTAGCAGGACACAAAAAAATAATACAGACGTAGCACCGCCGACAGACAGCAGCGCGAAATAATCGATTTCCGCTGGCAATATAACCAACGACGACCAATGACTACTTGATGTCCCCTTCCGCGTCGTTCCGCGTTGTTTATCGTCCGAATGTCGCGCCCGCCGCCGACTGCAATCGAATTAAAACAAATTAGATCGAATTAAGCAAATTTGTTGCCGTTCCGGTGCGGTTTTTGAGCTACCAGCAATTTTAGCGAAAGTGCCATATGGTGCCGGGAGAACCGACCAGCCCCAGCCAGCCGGCAACTTCGGTGCGGTCAGTCGGATATTTAAAATTTTATTTATTTTCAATGAATTTATAACTGTATCGCTGACGCTGCAATTATCAGTCGAATTGTCCACTTGACGGTGTTTCTGTATTTTTTTTTTCGTGTGTTTCGGTTTCCCTCCCCATAAAAGCCACAAAGTGCAGCGCAACTGTTGGAATTTCAGCTCTTCCCTTCAACTCGTTTTATGTTCGGAGATTCGCGTTCGGTGGGTTGCTTGCAGTTGAATGAGAGCAATAAAATACGAAAGTATGGCGACAATCGAATCAATCGATTCGAATCGAGTTTCGCATTTCATTTCCGAACCACTCGCTCCGATGGTGGCTTAATGGACAACCGCTAGAGGCAACTGCTGTCGTCGGGGGTATCATTCAATTCAATTGCAAATGATGGCGGTTGCTGGGGAGAACCGTATAATAATCATAATTTTATAATTACCGTCCCAATTGACTTGGTTGCACTTTCCCGACAAATTGTTTGTCATTCATTCTGTTTCCGACAAGCTGGTCAATCTAAAAGATGTTGCTATTAAGTATTAAATGCTTTCTCATTCTTTAATTCTTATTCCGTATTCGCTGTTCCTTGTTCCTTATATCTTTTTCCATTTTCCTTTTTGATTTTTCCTTTTTCTTTTTTTCTTTTCCCTTTTTCCTTTTTCATTTTCCCGTTTTTCCTTTTCCCTTTCTTTCTTCTTCCTCCTGAATTTTGAATTTTGAATTTTGAATTTTGAATTTTGAATTTTGAATTTTGAATTTTGAATTTTGAATTTTGAATTTTGAATTTTGAATTTTGAATTTTGAATTTTGAATTTTGAATTTTGAATTTTGAATTTTGAATTTTGAATTTTGAATTTTGAATTTTGAATTTTGAATTTTGAATTTTGAATTTTGAATTTTGAATTTTGAATTTTG